>NW_015506851.1:87400-96275 GCF_001515645.1 Sinocyclocheilus grahami | reverse complement strand
TTGGCAGTGTGGGCAGGTACCAAATCCTGCTGGAAAATTAAATCAGCATCTTCAAAAAGCTAGTCAGCAGAAGGAAGCATGAAGTGCTCCAAAAGTTCTTGGTAAACGGGTGCAGTGACGTTGGTTTTCAAAAAACACAATGGACCAACACCAGCAGATGACATTGCACCCCAAATCATCACAGACTGTGGAAACTTAACACTGGACTTCAAGCAACTTGGGCTATGAGCTTCTCCACCCTTCCTCCAGACTCTAGGACCTTGGTTTCCAAATGAAATACAAAACTTGCTCTCATCTGAAAAGAGGACTTTGGACCATTGGGCAACAGTCCAGTTCTTCTTCTCCTTGGCCCAGGTAAGACGCCTCTGACGTTGTCTGTGGTTCAGGAGTGGCTTAACAAGAGGAATACGACAACTGTAGCCAAATTCCTTGACACGTCTGTGTGTGGTGGCTCTTGAAGCCTTGACCCCAGCCTCAGTCTCTTTCTTGTGAAGTTTACTCAAATTCTTGAATCGATTTTGCTTGACAATCCTCATAAGGCTGCGGTTCTCTCGGTTGGTTGTGCATCTTTTTCTTCCACACTTTTTCCTTCCACTCAACTTTCTGTTAACATGCTTGGATACAGCACTCTGTGAACAGCCAGCTTCTTTGGCAATTAATGTTTGTGGCTTACCCTCCTTGTGAAGGGTGTCAATGATTGTCTTCTGGACAACTGTCAGATCAGCAGTCTTCCCCATGATTGTGTAGCCTAGTGAACCAAACTGAGAGACCCTTTTGAAGGCTCAGGAAACCTTTGCAGGTGTTTTGAGTTGATTAGCTGATTGGCATGTCACCATATTCTAATTTGTTTAGATAGTGAATTGGTGGGTTTTTGTTAAATGTGAGCCAAAATCATCACAATTAAAAGAACCAAAGACTTAAACTACTTCAGTCTGTGTGCATTTAATTTATTTAATACACGAGTTTCACAATTTGAGTTGAATTACTGAAATAAATGAACTTTTCCACGACATTCAAATTTATTGAGATGCACCTGTATTCTAAGGTGTGCAGTTATTTCTCAGCTAAAGTAGTTCCAGGCAGTTCCAGTAGTTCCAGCAGGATTTCTATGAAGTCTGTTGGAATACTGGTGTTCTACGACCAAATCTCTGCATACGTCACTCCTCTCGGTGCCGTTTTATCCATTCATCAACCTCCCATTACTGTTCTTATATTTCAGCATTAAGCTCAAAGGCTGTTTGCACTGGCATACATTTTAATAACTTAGCGCTTCCACATGTGGAGTCTTTGGCTCTGTATACTTTACAAGTATGTTTACACACACAAGGAGTTTGTCTACTAATTAAAAGTTGAATACAAAAATGAACTGGCTTTCTTATACACATCTTCTTTTATAATCATCTAAGTCTTACCTTTGCTCACATTCCTCAATAGCCCTTCATTTATCTAATCTTCTTTCTTAGGTTTGACTAGTACTTTTGCTTAAGACATGATTTCATGCTTTGTTTGTGTGACCTGTATGTTTCAGGGTCTGTGGTGTTAGATAGTGTGTGTATCTTATCCTAGTGTGTGTTGCATTTTCTTCATTGAATATGTTAGGCACACACACTACAGATGCCTATATAGTGAAAACAGAGCTGGTGTTAGGACAGAACCCTGAGGAACACCATAAGAAAGATTTTCTGTAGAAGAGGTGAAATTCCCACCTCTTCCCACCTCTTTGTTAGTAGTAACTGAGAATTTTCTGTTAGCTAAGAAAGACTTAAACCATTTTAATACAGTTCCCCCCAAAATATCAATCTGGAGATACGAATCGTGTGATCGATTGTGTGAAAGGCAGAGGACAGGTCTGATATAACTAAAATATCCGAGTTACCAGAATCTGTGTCCATTAAAATATCATTAAATAGTACTGAAACTGCCCTTTTAAGAGTTCTTAATGATTAAAACCTAGATTGAAATTCTTCAAATATCTCATTATCAGTTAGACAGGCACTATCTTTCCCAACACCTTATAAATAAAAGATATTGGGCGAAATTTTCTAGGACAGTTGCATCAAGTGAAGGTTTTTTCAGCACAGGTGTAACAGTGGCCAATTTCAGTCTATCTGAGACAGACCCAGATTGCAGACTTTTATTTAAGAATCACACCAGTCCTGGACCCACAAGAGTCCACTATTTGTTTCAAGTATTGAGGATGGATTACATCGTTTGAACACAAGGAAGGTTTGAGGTTTGAAATTATTTCCCAGACTAATTGTAAGAAAACAGCACCAAAAGCAGACCAAGAGGCTGACACATTAACATGTTCATCTACATCTACCACTGCTGGATGAACTGATAATTACACTAGACACTAAACAACGCAAAGCCTGCGCAAATACTAGAAATGGTTAAAGATAATTTGGAATTGCATAGTTACACATTTTATTTATCTATTAGATCTTTGATGTTATTTAGCTGGCTAGTCTGTTTCCTTGATCTCAATTATATGATGACATTACGTTGCTTGTCTTGTTGCTGTCAGAGAACTGAACTGAACTGAACTGAACTGAACTGGATGATGATCAGTGACTTTAACTGAAAATGTGACTGTTTACTATCATCCTCTTGCATTATCGACACACTATTTTCCCGTTTGACACTGTAAAGCTGCTTTGACACAAGCTGTATTGTATAAAATGCTATATAAATAAAGGTGACTTGACTTGATTATTGACAAAAAAATTAAACATGGTGTGTCTTTATTGTGTTTATAGTTTTTAATGTTTTTTTTCTTTTAATCCATAAATATGGGAAATAAATTGCGTCAGGTTGCTGTAAGGGAAGATTTAAGAGTGAAGATGTTTTCCCAAATAGGGTTTATTGAAGACAATGAATAAATAAAGAGGTGAGTGAACACAGCAACAAAAAGATGATGGGAATGGGAGCAAATAGCTAAAAGTCCTTAAAACCCAACAGAGTCCATGGGGAGTGAGCACACACAGCAAGTGAATTCACAGAAATGTGACTCAGCCGAGTGGAAAATTTAGATGCAAAAAAGTTATGTAATTAACAATTAATAATTCATTTTTTAAAATTATACGTTTGCATGTAAAATTATGAAGTTGTAGCAAATCATTTTATTTGTGTTTAGTAAAGATAAGCATAGACATCCAGTAACTTGGCAAAGGTATACCATTTAAGATAGCATGTTCACTGTTAATATGACAATATCATACAATTACTGAGGAAAAAAAAGTGTAATTAAATGACAGTCAGTTATGAAAATGTTTGTGAAAACGATTGCAAAGGGGGTTACATGTGAGTATTTTCTGTAAAAGCTAGGATATGTTGATTAAATGAGTTACTTTTCTTGTTTTTAATGTGCATGACTCCTCCTGCCATTTAAAGGCCATTTAGTAAAGCACTGCTACTCTGGTGCTTTTGATCGGTTCTTTTGTTTGAATTTGCAGCTATGTCAATCCACATTGCTGTTGAAAGCTTTAGGCTACAGTCTGTCTGAGAGTCGCCACAATGGCGAGTCCTAAAAATGCGTTCCATATGACATCAAATAAAAAGCTTTGTAATAATAAATTCAAAACACAGTGAAATGCACATTGTATTCAGTGAGATTATAGTAGTCATGAATTCAGAGTTGTGTGAAAGCAGTGCACTACGAACATCAACACGTTTCACTGTATAGAACAGGATCGAGACGCAGGTCTCGGTCTGCTGTTAATCGCTTCCATCTGCTGTCTGTGCTGTTGCCTCAGCACTTCCATGCTCTGTGTATTTCTTCGCTCCTGATCCGCTATCATCTTTGCGAGCTCTCTGGACTTGCTATCCTCTACCTCTTTATTCCTCCTCCTCAACTGCTCTATCTCGCTGGCCATTTTGTTAGCGTTCTCCTGAAAGCCCTTCTCCATCAGGGCAGCCTGTTCTCTCAGCTTACTGTCCATGGCGCGCTTTGTCTCCTGCTGCTGGACGAACATCTCCTCTTCCACCTTCTGTATGACCTGTCTCACCCTTTCCTCGTTATTCTGTTCTTCAATCACCATCTTCTCCTCCAGCTGATGCTGCCTCTGTTCCTGGGCCTTCATCTCCTGTTCCAGAAGGACTGCCCGCTCTCTCTCCTCTGGTCAGCCCAAAAACAAGTGGTTACAGAAACAGACATGCTGTAAGTTCAATGAAGGAGACAAATCTGACAACATCATCCCTCTTGTTTGACACGCTGAAACATAAGCGTTCAAATGTGGAATGAGATTGCCTTTGATTCTCTTGGCCACTGACTGGCATCCATACCCTTTCATTTACCCTAACTGTGCAGCTGGGTTGATTCTATTCATATTCTCACGTGTAGGGCTTACTGTGTCTACTTGGCTGAAAACACAAAGCTCTTACCGCAAATCCTTCTTTCATTTTCGGTTAGTTTATCATCAGCCTGCAGAATGGCTGTGGTGACTGCAACCTTTTGCTGTAGAAATTTCTCCAACACCTCGGCAATCTATGAAGAAACACAGAAAGAGTAAACCTGATGGTAAAAGTATTCATATCTGAAGGTGCTTAGTGCTATTGCTTTAATGTAACATTTATCACCTTGACTTCTTGATAGGCCAGTGTATTGTACTGATTCACAATGTCCTCCAGGTCCTGGCAGAAGAGATCGTACCCACCAGCTGTGGCATAAAATCCTTGATTGATCCGCTCGGTCATTGGTTCAGAGAGAACTGACAGAAGACTTTCACATTTTTCCTCGGAGGCCTTCTCATTGTCCCAGAGATAGCTGTCAAACTGATGATTGATGGCTTCCTGAAACAGCCCAACAAAACAGGAAGTAGTCTTAATGCTCATCATTCGAGTTTTCTGTACACTTGTCACGCCTCGGTACTGAAAACACACCATGTAAGCACGGGTCTAGGTCCAAATGCAGGCTTTTATTGACTGCCGGGAAAACAAAATCAAAACCAAAACAGAAAACACAAACAGAGCTAAGACTCTGACACAGGCTTGAAACAGAAAAGGGAATCTGATGCAATACGGCCACATAGAGCTTGCATCAGTCCCGTAACAACACTTAATACAACTCCTAACAATTATTAATAATCTGCCCAGAGAGGCGTGGGGAAGGCATATCAGGTCCGTGTGGTAGCGGGGGACCTGGGGACTGGGGCAGAGCCGGTGGAATAGGCACGCAGAGCAGAACCAGCGGCCACCACAGCGGTGCGTGTGGTGCTGCCGCCTTGAAAAGAACGGAGGCGAGTTCCACCGCCACTTCCGGAGCCTTGTGAGCGGGCACCGCCGCCTCGGGGGAACTGAGAGCGGCCACCGCCGCCTCGGGGGAACTGAGAGCGGCCACCGCCGCCTCGGGGAAACTGCGAGCGGCCGCCGCCGCTTCGAGAACATCGTGAGTGGGCTCCGCCGCCTCGGGAGGATCATGAGCAGACACAGCCGCCTCGGGGGAACTGAGAGCGGCCACCGCTGCTTCCGGAGCCTTGTGAGCGGGCACCGCCGCTTCGGGGGAACTGAGAGTGGCTTCCGGAGCCTTGTGAGCGGGCACCGCTGCTTTGAGAGCATCATGAGCGGGCACCGCCACTTCGGGGGAACTGAGAGCGGCCACCACTGTAAAGGGAGTATTGTAATGGGTAAAAATGTAAGCTAATGTAGTCATAATTACTTAAAAGTCCTAATTAGCAGTTAAAATGTGAGCAATCCATAAAGTGGCTTAAAGCCATCTATTGTTGTAATCTGTCCACTCCCACTGACCTCTAAAGATGTCAAGTGCTTCCCATCACTGTCCCTGAAGGAGCGTTTCATGAAGGTCTGTGTTGCCATGAGACTGAAGCATTGGTGTTCTGAGGTGATTTCGTTCAGTTCCAGAGGGAAGGACTTCTTCAGCTTCTCCATTCCACTCTGGTACACCTCAAGCCCCTCCTGAAAAGCAGCCTCATTCTCAATCAGTGCCATTGAGATCACAGCGTTCTCCAGACACGGCACAGCTCCACTGGCGATGGTGTCTACGTATGTTTTTACTAGATGACCCAGAACTGTAGGAAAGCAGAGGAGTCAAACACAAGTACGGTACAAAATAAATGGATGCTACGACTTTAAAGCTGACTAAAGTCTAAACTAGTTTTGGAAACAGTGTTTTTCAAGATTTATGTCATTAAGTCGTCAATGAATAAAGATGCAAAGACAGAAAACATTAAGAGTCCAAAACATTAAAAGCATAATTCACTCGAAAAACAAATATTTGATGACTGTTTTGGGTTAAACCATTTTGGTTACTATTGACTTCCATTTGTATGTCCAAAAAATCTACAGAGTTCTCAGAATAAATTCCACAAAAGAAAGAATGACAGGTTTGGAATGAAAGGAGGGCGTGTAAATGATGACATCATTTTCATTTTTGGGTGAACTTTAAGAGAATGTGCTACAGCAACATTAGTAAAATTAAATGGAGTATTTATTGAAAAGCTTGTGGTACTTGAACTGTGGTTACTCTCAATATTGAATGCATTAGCCAGCATGTTTAACCGCCAACACATCACATAAAGCATTGTGAAGTGAATTTCTAGCATCTCCCCGATTCAACCATTTAGAGTTGGGCGATATGACCAAAACCTTACACCATGACACGAGTAACTTCCCATCACAGTAATGCCTGAAATTAGTTTTATATAACTATCTCTCAACACAACTCAACACTGCATTTTAATGCCATACCATTAAAGCTTCTCTCCATTTTTCTTTTAGTCCTGGCACTGATTTATATGCTAGACAAAGTAATAAATACAGTATGGCCAAATCTCAAATGGTGGACCATTTACTATATATCATCAACATTATGCTCTAAAACTGCTCAAAGTTAAAGCATTACAGACATGCCAGTATTATCTTCTAGAAAGCTGCTTTGGAACAACTACAGTATGTGTATTGTGAAAAGGGCTATAGAAATGATTTGATCTCTTGGATTAGCCACTGCTACATGAACCTATGAGTTACCTCTGCCGGTGACCGTGTGTCCATCTTTCAGATTTTTCACTTGGCTCTGGTCAAAGATAAACTGGCAGAAACGACCCGTGACCTCCAAGAATCGTTTTGAAATCTCAGCTGGGTCCAGTGTCTCCAGATAAGAGACATTGTCTGGATTGGTTGGGAACGGGAAGGTGAAACATTTCCGAGATGGGAAGTATTTGCGAATGCACTCTCTTGGAAGGTTGTAATTGTTCACTTGACTCGAGTTACCTTCAAGAGAACAACACAAAGCTGTCCTTCAGTCAACGTACACAGTGAAAACTTGAACATCAAATAAACTGCTAGCTTGTTAACGTGTTATAGATAAATGATCTTGGGGAACATTGTAGATAAACACAGAAAGCTAAAATCATTGACTGGAAGTGGCTAGAAAGGCTTTGTTTGCTAACAGAATGACATGACATGCTCTGACAAAGCTGGTAATAAAACTTTCAGGCTTTAAATATTACCTAGTTTTAGTTTCAGAGCAAACTCTAGGTATTCGTCCTCTGTTGCATCTTTCCCATCGATGTTTAGCTGCAGAGTGAAGTCCCTCACGGCCCAGATGAAACTGGGGAAGAACTTGACAAACTCTGCATCATCTACAGCTTCATCAGGTGACTTGATCTTGATGTACTCTGTTAGCTCAGTGACGTATCTGTTCAGTGCGAGTCAAAGATCTGTTGAACATTCACTGCAATCATGTAAACTGAGAAGAGCTGTACCAGAGCAATCCCAGCTAATGCCGAATTCCAAAATGGACAAAAGACGTCTATAATTTGGACATTGCTTTACATGGAGTCTTAGTAATTTATGTATTATTAACCTGTTTACCTAAATACTCAGCAAGCTCTCTTATAAGTTCTGATTAGAAGGATACTGCAGTTCCTCTATAGCCCTGTTGTCAATAGTTCCTCGACTGTTCAGGACTAGAGTGCTGCTCAGAAGGACAGCCAGAGAGAAGATCCTGGTGTCATGCTTCGAGTCGCCCTGAGACAGACATGAGACCACAGCCCATAACAGATACACAGTTCCTGATACTGAATGATCTGTGATTGTGAGATTGGTGTACCATCAGACAGAAAGACATATAGATAATATATGATACAGTTACTTTAGTTTGTCACCTTGTCCACGTCTCCGAGTCCCTCGGTGTCCAGCAGCACCAGAGTGGTTTTTGCTTTAGTGGGGTGAGGCACGCACCACATCCAGATGCCCTTCGTCTTGGACTCGATTGTGCTGCCCAGTGCAAACCCTGATAACCACACACCAGAAACCCCACAATGACTTGCATGCATTCATTTGAACAGCTCGAGCGTTTGGATGGCATCAGTGCTGCTGACCTGTTTGTTTCCCGGCCAGTCGATTCATCAGGTAGGACTTCCCGGTGCGATAGAGACCCACCACAGCCACCACCACCACGGGCTGCTGGATCTGCTCCAGAACCTGCAATGCTGACCCCTGCACACACAGCTTCCCATCGGACGCCATGTCAATCAAGCACACTGGTTTGTCCATGACCACTGGAGACCCAAACACATTTCTCTTCCTTTAATCAACCGCACTGAGAAATACTCCAATACTCCTGCATTAGACAGTACAGTAACTCCCCACACGAGCAGCCTTTCCTCTTTCTGTTTGTGTAAAATATTGCTTTAACCACACACTTTCACATCAAACTACACAAGCAGGCTGAGTAAGACACATAGAAATGATTAAAGATTTGTTTGTGACCAGCTACAGTCTATAACCAGACTGGGTTTAGTCTGTTGAATCTCTAACAAAACATGGCCAGAACATCTATCAAGACACGTCAGGCTGTAGAGTTCACACACACACACACACGCACGCACGCACGCACACACACACACTCACACAC
>NW_015506851.1:71722-86144 GCF_001515645.1 Sinocyclocheilus grahami | reverse complement strand
GGCTCAGACAGAGAGTAAAGTTGAGGCATGGAAAGAGTGCATTAGCTATAACACACAGTGTAATGCCTTAAATTAATCTACATATTGATCATCTTTTTATCTTCATTTTTTTGGATCTTAAACTTAAACATATGGCACAATACAGTTGACTGAGTTCAGCTGCGATTTAAGGGGGCTTTAAATATGATAGCGTCTGATGACACAATGTAATGGCCTAATATTATTTTACTGTACCATCTGTTTTCATAGATAATTGCACATGGGACAGCATAATCAGCTATACATATACTTTCACTGTTGCAGGTCATCCATCATTACCTTTGTCATTTGTGGTGTTAGGGCATCATCTTCCTCCTGTTCATTCAGTATGCCAGTGATGTGCTCCCTGACAGGCTTCAAAGATGACAGGGTGGTCTTTGTTTCAGAAACCAGCAGATCTGTGAATCATTCAGAGGCCCCAGACGTTGGCCACCTTCTCCAAAGCGTGCACGTCACTATCTTTTGGCAGTAGATGCCATGAGCTTCTGTCACAACAAGCCTGCTGCTGCTCCAGAAAGACCTCAATCGTTTTGAGAATGGAGCCTCGTTTCGTCACTACGTCGGACTGAGTCAACTCTTTGAGTTTTGAGCACTTTGGCTATAGCTAGACTCAGGTTATGGGGAGCAAAACATAGTGTAACCTTTCAAATGCTTCATTCACAATTGGTTGGATTGGCTATTATGATGCTAGACTGATGCTTCTTTGTGATACTCCACTCCTGCAGCATGTTTTCAAAGAACTCTTAAGATGTTGTGAGCTGTGTGGACCACACATAACACATTTAGAGGCAGAAGGACTTCAGTTCCCAATCTAGACAGAGGAAATGCACTGTGAATATATATATATATACTGTATATGAGCAATATCACACGAGTAGACGAACTGAACAAGCACTTTCTCTCTGCTGCCACATGAGCATTTAATTATTGATACACTGTGATGCTTTAATCATTTATTTATCACATAAGTGATGTTTTTTAATTATTTATTTTATGAGTGATTTCTGTGAACTCAGTGTGCAAGGATCTATATACAGTGCTCTGTGCTGCGAGACGAAGTGGATCAACGTGACAATCACCATTCTGGATTTTGGCGTTCACTTGTATTGCGGCTCTGAATTTTCAAAACACCTCTCAAAATGCTTGCTACCGATGCAAAAAACGCAAATCGAACCCGATCCAAATTTTTTTATGATGGACGAAAGTTTCGGAGGCGGTGTGTAAACGTGATAGTGTGTCTCGATATTATCGTGGTCACATGGCGATATGAAACGATTAAACATTTTCAGTACAGTATCTGTCAGACGAACTAAAGCCGAAAGCACAATATGGCTTAATGCCTTCATCTCATCATGTTTTGGCTGCGCGTTTCAAAGCGCACACATTGTTGAGGCGATCAGCTCGTGATCCAGTGTTTTCCGCGCCTCAGAACGGCTCCGTTCACACTGAATGAATGCAGTTTATAGCATGTGCTGCAAGCTTGAGACTGAATAACATTTATTTTCTTTAACACTAGAACCGCCACAGGGGTAAATGTTACCCGTGGCTGTTTTTCAAATGTACAAAAACCAGATCACAAAACGGGGCATTTATGCCTATAAGTGCCAGCGCGGGTCAAATGTCATTTTCTGTCATTTTCGTGCAGCTTATGTTTTATCATCGTACATCTCTACACTCTTTCACTCACTGAATTAGCAGTTATCAGTTTCAGAAATAAAAGAGTAAAAGAAGGCGATTTATGAATGCTGAAGAGGTATAAGAAGCACTAAATGCCATGAGCGATGGAGAGTCTGATGGTGGGGAGATAAGTAACGCGTCCTGGGTCAATATATAGTATTTAGATGTTTTATCCTAATGTTACTCATAATTGTTCAGAATTTGGGTTAATTATTAAATTTTTGTTTAGCCATTTCTATCGTTTATTGTTCGCTTCTGTGTCGCTATTTATTCTCGTCTGCCTGTTTCCTGAAGAAGAAAAATTCGATCTGATGTAATGAATAAAACCATGTTTTGATTACCCCAAGTTAACATTCTCAGTGCACAAGAATAGCTCAAATATATTTAGACTTTTTCTAAGTCAAGTATACTTAAATGTCATTTTAGCCACAAAAACATTTCTTTCTAGAGCAATGGTCTTACATTATGGATAAACTATTTGACATTAAAACAATGTGAATCTGACATGCAGTGTTATTTAAGAATGATCGTTTCATCTTCACCTAGATATTTCCTAAAGTTTAAGTGGAAACTTTCTAATAACGTAATCTGAATCAACGTTTTAGCAACATTTTGTCTTAGTTGGGTATTCTGTCTTTTTTGTTGTTGTTGTTCTTCATTCAATCAGCATATGTACTGTTGTCCTCTCACCTTTTCTTTATTATAATTCTAGCACCTTAACATATTTGTTTTTTCTACTCTGCCTTCTCTGAGGCTCGTAAAATCAAGCCGTCTGATTAGATTGCTTAACTGCCAGGAGTATATGGTTGCATCTTCATCTTCATTCAGATATGCTCTTGTTTATTATTTCATCTTCCTAATAATCTAATCTGGCTGATTCTCTAATTCCCGCTGAACTTTTACTGATTTTAAACACTTTATAACTCAATTCCTCTGTCTTTCTGTTGAATCATAACCGTCCCAAATATTTTCAGTTTGTCTGTAAATTTTATCTCTTCAAGGAATAATATTTGAATCCCACTATTATATGTTCATCCTCATTTTTTAAAAACAGGGATTCTTATATCTTGTCCCCTTATTTTCTGTTTCAATGAGTTAATTACATTATTCTTTTTTTTATTTTGTAATGTGGTCTTTCTTGCTTTTGTTCTTTATTCTGCTCTCACTGAGCCTCAAACTGTCTAATGGGGTTATCATAAATCATATTGTCTTTAGTTTATGTCTGATGTTCTGTGCTCTGAGACTTTTCTCTTTTCCAGTTTTCAGACTTGTACAGCTTATAACGTTATACAACTGAACAAGTATCCTACAAATACTCTTTGATATGTATACTTTATTTAATACTTGCACACGGCAATATCAGTGATGGCTCTGGAGCCGGAGAGGCTCTTCAGGCCCTGAAGCAGCGTCTGTCACTGCTGTCATCACAGATATTTAAACTACTGACCTCCCCAAATGAGGTCATCTGGACTGGGAACGCCCTCAGGATCTTTAAATAACACTCGTGCTCCTCCTCCAGACTCCACTGCAGCCTTCTGTGTCTCGTCTTGCAACTGGCCTATCACAGATGGTTTACAACGACTAAAAGCTTCATTAATAAATTGTTAACAAACATTATATAATGCTTAACGGATCATTAGTTAATGTTTACAAATGTCATTACACTTTCAAAGCCCTTGTTTGTCGTGTAGACTTCTACAGTTAAGACATGTCACACATTGTAATTTGGGTGCGAAACATGTTTCTATCACCTCAACACTTATATTAGTATGCTATTGTGAATAATTCAGCAGAATATTCCTTGAATCGTACAGCAACAGGAGGGGGAAAAAACACATTTTTAAGAAAATACTCAATTCATCATTTATCAAAACAATGCAATATAAACAGACTGAATTGTGTTCCCTTATAGTAATCAAATTGACCCCTGTACACTGTTGACCACCTTGTAAACCTACCCAAACCTGAGCCTAAACTTACCCGTATCACACCTCAACAGCAGCAAAAGTGCTGTGCATCAACACAAGCTTTTAATCATTGTATAACATCTGTTAAAATCATTTGTAGATTTTCAAGATGTGCATGATCATATGAATTACAAGTTTAACGACATTTGTAAGCATTTTAATCTACATTAAATATTAATTATTAGGTAATGTTTAACACATACATTAGTAAACATTAACAAGCACATTATTTCATGTTTCTAGATATGTGAATATATATGAACTAATGATCCATTAAGCATTATATAATGTTTGTTAATGATTTATTAATCAAAGTTATTATAAAGTGTTACCGTTTCTTGTAATTAGCGGGTATTTTTGTGATAAAAATGCTGTTTAATGTTACTAAAACACGAATGGAGATTGTGTGATCAATATTGATTATATATTTTGAAACAAAGTTCATTAACATGTACTGTATGTGCAAAGCTCCGTGGCTCAAAAACTGGCAGGGCGACATTGAAATTGTGGTGATTATTTTGTTTATTTCTTCATTTATTTTTTAACAAGTTGTCTTTTACTCACCCAGAATAAAAAGGGTCTTAAAAACTTTCTGTTGTCTGGTTCTCATTCATCTGTCAACACAACACATAGTGAAAGTCAAGATTGGTCACACCTGGGCTGCAGTTCCCAAAAGCATCGCAAGCCTAAGGCCAGGCGCACATGGTGCGAGTTCGGACGCTCCGGAGGTCGTGAGGCATTGCACATGTTACAAGTCCGTTAAAGTGCTGGTAAAACTGCAAGAGCACTGTCAGTGGAAGCTATAATAATAATAATAATAATAATATCACAGATATGGCAAACAATCCAGTGCCTATTTGTGTCTGCGCTCTGGAGAGTAGACCCTGGCATTTCACACCATAGTTCAGACGCGGGCCGGGCCTCGGGCCTGTTTTATGCTTCTAGATATATTTTAGATATCCATTAATTATGGGGATGAAAAAAATTGCAGCGCTGGTGGAAACAACACGAGACCGTGCTACCGCGACTGTGTTTAGTGTCCCGCCAGCAGTAGCATGCGTGCCGTCAGCACAGCTGAAGAGTTCTGCGTTCAAACGCACGCAATAGTAAGCACCGGCAAAAGTAATTACCATGCGTATGTCAGGGAGAAAGCAAGGATGAAGTTGCCGATCCTGACTCGCCATCTCCTCATTGTATGAGCCTTTGGAGAGAAATGCATATTTACGGATTACATAATGAAATAGTTTTTGTTTTCGAATTGTTTTATTTCGTTAAGTAATAATTTAAAGCTTTCTATAGATATATTTATCATGTCTGTGAGGCATGTTTTTGCTGAGTTTCGGTTAATTTTTGTGAAGCGCTCCTGTTCAAGACCGAGACGGCAGAAAGCGCATCATGTTTGGTTTCTTTATTTTATAAAAGCACAGCATTTTGTAGATATTGTGAGTGCACACAATCAAAGTAGACCCTTTACAGTTCTGAATGAGCAAAACTGTTAACTTTATGAGCAAAAATGATGGTGTATTTTAAGTTGTTTCCAAAGCTGCATGCAAAAGATGCAAGTGATCGCGCTGGCGCCTCCATGTCCTGCAAAGTGCACTTTAGCTTCCACTCTCCGCACAAACTATTGGATACAGCGCACCAGTGGCGTAACTACAGACAGTGCAGCCGCTGGGGCCCCTGGCGATGAAGTGACTATATTACTATAAATATTAATAATATAATTAGTGCCGGAAGTCACAGCAGTGAATAAATATATACATTTGTGTAGTTTCCATGTGTGCTTTAATGGTCTAGCTGTAGAACTTTTATCAAGCATTTCTGAAGTTCCGGGTTCTAATCCACCTTCATATAGGTTTTGTTTTTTCTCATTAAAACCAAAGGTGTTCATCAGTGATTGTATATCAAGAGCGATGACACATTTGTGTTCATTTTTCTTTGTGCTTTTACCAGAACGAAGCGCTCTGTGTCTGTGTGAAGACTGCACATTGTACACGAGCGACAGAGAACTGATAACACTTGCCATAACACATTCCAGCGATAGATCACATGTTATTTAACACAGACCAAAGAATTTCTTATCGAATGGAGATGTTTCTTTCTTTTGGGTACATCTGTGCATGCCGCAAGATGTTGCAAAAACACGTCCCACCCACAAATTACGCCTATACAATAGTAGCTTACTTTGAAGAAACTATTAAAAATATGCCACTACATACTACGTACACATATAGTTACTATGTAAGTACACAGGTATTAGGGCCACTTAATATAAAGTGGGACCGGCTAGGCACAAATTCGCTTATATGGGTTCCCTTCTAGACATGAGCGCTGTGTGCTTCATAACCATCGTAATAGCTTGCACTGGGGTCCCTCATTACTATGTTACGCCACTGTTGTGCACATTTATCTAGGTTTAATGTTTAAACATTGTTATATGCTTGAACAGTTTTATATCTATAGATTTTATTTAAGGCAAGTTGAGATGATTTGAGAAAGCTAAATTCTCACTGTCTGAGTTGAGAAAAAAAACTATATATACAGTGTATATCTTTAACGAACAAAAAAATGCTTCAAACGTTTTTCTAAATTAACTTAATTAAAAAAACTAAATGAAATATAATCACTTTGATATTACATGCAAAACTGAACTATTTTAAAGTACGAGTTTTGTCCATCTCATTATTACAAAGTGTAGTAGATGTGATGTAAGACGTTTGGAATGTCTTGCTATGTAGAGAGCTTCTTTTATTATAACGTAACTTCGTGAGATCGCAATGAAATAAGATCAGTGACAACTTTGTGGTGATTATAAAGGGAGTGCACTTTGCGCCATAGCAATGACTGGCACAAAATATATGTGAAAATAGATGTGTATTAAGGCTAGAGCCCCCTTACTCATTTCAGACCAGAGTATGTGAGCAGAGTGGAGTGGCAACAATTTCCCCACTTCTTTCGTTCAATAATCACTCAACTCCATGTTCACCATTTCCTGCTCCTCGCTCCACTCCTTGCTCAACTGATCAGAAACACAGCTCTGCGGCTAAAGTATTTCAGTATGTTTGAAATATCACAAAGTTCTGTTCAGAAATTGTATTAAATAAAAAATACATACACAATATAACAATAGTTTTAACATGGTTTATTGGAACACAAGCCCAAGTCTGTATTAAATTACTGTTTAATTCACTTGTCTGTGCAGCATCTCTCTCTACTATGGTGATGCTGAGGGTTGTAGTTACTTCAGAAACAGAAATTATATGCTGTAACTTTTCAACTTTTAAGCTGATAAATCACAGGACAGCATTGACCAAATTTTCTGCAGTCCTGAATGTGTGCTCGAGCTGTATGTTATGTGCAAGCTTGTGTGTTGTGTGCAGCAATGTAGCAGCACATTCGTTTAGAGCAAAGATTAACTACCTGTACAATAAACTGTTTAAAACCTGAATTCACCCAATCAGTATTAAGTAGCCACATGCTACATGTCACGTGTATGTTCCTTTTTGTCCTTATTTGGTTTGGTTCTGTTCCCAATATTAATAGTCACCTATTCCTTGTTATTAATTATCCTCCTCACCTGTCTGCCCTTTGTTATCTGCCCTATTTGAGTTCGAGCCCGTTCTGTTCTCCCTTGTCTGGAATTGTTCATGTCAACCTTTGCTACGTGTGTTTTCCTGTTCCCTTGGATATTATTAAAATACTGTATGTTTGAATTGGACTCTGCGTCTCCTCATTCCTCGCTCCGTGCTCCTCACAGTAGCATACCTTGACAGAATTCCAGACTGACTAAAAGTGAGTGGCGCCTCACCTCCCCGTGTTTCTTTTCCGTTTTTGAAAGTTTTTTGTTTTCCCAATTTCTCTCCGCGGCCATGGAAGTTGCCACTCGATTCGCCGCCCTAGCCCGCAGAGATCTCCCCTTTGTGGCGTATGCGTGGGAGTGCTGCGGGATTGCCGTGAAAACAGCGCTGGATGACGTGACGCTCAACTCGCTGTTCTGGATCGGGGCTAATTACCATCGCAGACACCACTGGACTAAGCTGGAGGGAATGGATCCTCCGGGGTGTTTGGAGAGCGTCCAGCCCCGATTCAGAACCAGCTCGTCATCAAGCCAGCCGGCCGCCGTTGACTCGGCGCTCTTGGACATGGCGCAACCTCCAGAGTTCTCGGTGCCTATCCTCACCCCAGAATCCGCTCCAGAAAGTTCTCCTTCATCTCCGCTGGTCCCGTCCCGCTCTCCGTCATATCCTGAGTATCCTTCGTCTCCGCTGGTCCCATCCAGCCCTCCTTCGTTTCCTGATTTCCCCGAGTTAGCCAGCCCTGCACCTCCAGAGCTCCTTCCAGAGTCAGCTCCTCCAGAGCGCCCTCAAGTGCCCGCTCCTCCAGAGTGCCCAGAATTCCTAATTTTCCCCAAGAACATTTTGGGGAGGGGGGGCATATGCCCGTGGCCGGGTGGCTGCTCCGTCTAAGGTCACGGAGGATCCGCCATGGCCTCCTGAGTCCCCTGCTCCGCCGTAGCAACCTGAACTGCCTGCTCCGCCATGGCCTACTGAGTCCCCTGATCTGCCTTCCCTGTGTCCCTGTCTTGCACCTTGATACAATGAATGGATAAAGTGCAAAGACTGATAAAGGCAAGTGTCTGAGTTGGATGTTACCATGGATGTTATCTTATGGAAAAATAGACTGAAGTTTCCTGGAAGTAATAAGGTAAACCTTATTTTAGATTCAACAAATAAAAGACTGGAAAGACTGATATATTTACATTCCACGTCTGGGCGGCGACGTCTTCCACTTGTTGACCTGGGCCACACTGCAATGGGAAGAAAGGAGTCGGATCCGTTTCACAGTCTTGAACATTAAGCAACGATGAATTCCTGAGCACCAAGAAGGTCGTTTGGTCTGGAAACATGCAAACAAAGGAGTCTTGAAGGTAAAGGTTCTGAAGTCTGTACAGAAGATCTGGACAACATGGACCATGCAGGAGGGAGGATCGCTGGCGAGTCGATTCTGAAGTTGCTGGAGAAGATCCTAACAGTTTGTAACCCGCAAATGGAGGATCACTGAAGAAAAGATTCTGAGGTTGTTTCCAGGGTTAAGTTTGTGGTCGTTGTTGCTGTGGCAGTTTCCAAACTCCCCAAACTCACTTCTTGCAGAACTTCCTTGTTTCTCATGTAGAGCAATTTAGCCTAACAGCTTAGCTCTTGGCTCACCACATTTTACTTAGCACCTAGCACAATGAAACTTATCACTTAGCACACTTCTTTTTTCTTGGAGAGAACCATTCAATCTTTCTTGAGATGAAGGGACAACTCATGAATGCCAACTCATTCTTTAGTTAAAACAGTAAAGATTAAAACATGCCCTATTTCAGTAGTATTGTCACAAGGTTTCAACATTATAGTAAGGCTACATTATCACACCAGAGGGAGTACAAATGGACCAGAACAAGGTGGAAGCAGTGAGGAATTGGCCACAACCCACCACGGTCAAAGAGCTGCAGAGATTCCTGGGATTTGCAAACTTCCATCAGCATTTCATAGCCCATTATATTCAACGGTTGACTCCACTTACCTCTACTCCGTCGGAAGCCAAAGACCCTCTCCTGGACGCATGAAGCCACACGGGCATTTCTGCAGCTAAAATCCTCTTTCTGCGCCGCTCCTGCCCTGACTCATCCTGATCCGAACCATCACTTCGTGGTGGAAGTGGATGCTTCCACTCTAGGAGTGGGTGCTGTATTATCTCAATGGAAGGGTGAACCCCCCGTACTCCATCCATGCGCGTACTTCTTCAAAAAGATGTCCCCGGTGGAGCAAAATTATGACATCAGGAACCGCGAGTTACTGGCCATCAAACTCACATTGGAAGATTGGCGGCACTGGTTGGAAGGGGCTCAACATCCCTTCGAAGTAATAACTGATCACAAGAACCTCCAATACCTCCGTGAAGCTAAACGCCTCAATCCCCGACAAGCCCGATGGGCCTTATTCTTCACACACTTCAGATTCACTGTAATCTACAGCCCAGGTCATAAAAACCTCAAAGCAGACACTCTATCACGACTTCACCAACCAGATCCATCTCCTGATAACCCGGAACCCATTCTCTCGCCCACAGTGTTCGCATGTCCTATCACATGGGATGTGAATGATCAAATTTGTGCCACCATTCTCACAGAACCCAGCTGGGAGGTCCGGAAGGGAGACTGTATGTACCTACCACTCTACATCTCACCCTTCTGGACTCCATCCACACTTCTCCGGGATCGGGTCACCCAAGCAGCCAATGAACCCTCTTGCTCCTCCGGAACAGATACTGGTGGCCCAGCATGGCTCAGGATGTCGCCCGCTACGTCAAGGGTTGTTCAGTCTGCGCCATCACATCCACTCCACGCTGTTTACCTGCAAGAAAACTAGTTCCCTTACCTGTTCCACGCCGACCCTGGTCCCATATTGGAATCGATTTCGCCACAGATTGTCAGATTCCCCAAGACTTGTAAATTAATTCCCTTACGTGGATTACCCACTGCCTTGGATGCAGCCGAAGCTGTCTTCCAGCATGTCTTTCGAAACTTTGGTCTCCCTGAAGATATCGTTTTAGATAGAGGGCCACAATTCATATCCAGGGTCTGGCGTGGTTTCTTCCATCTTCTGGGAGTGTCTGTCAGCCTTTTCTCAGGTTATCATCCCCAAACCAACGGCCAGACCGAATGCAAGATCCATGAGATCGGGCGGTATCTCCGAGCCTACTGTCATGAACACCAGGACAGCTGGAGCCAGTATCTTCCTTGGGCCGAGTACTCTCAGAACTCGTTGTGACAGGAAACGACTGGGTTAACACAGTTCGAGTGCGTGCTCAGATTTCAACCGCCACTCTTCACCTGGACTGGAGAGCCCTCGGAAGTCCACGCGGTTGACTTCTGGTTCCGTGAGAGCGAGAGGGTATGGGACTCAGCACATGTCCATTTCCAGCGGGCAGTACGGAGACACAAGGACTATGCCTATGCTCGTCGCGCACCCACGCCTGTTTACCAACCAGGTGACCGAGTTTGGCTCTCCGCTCCGGCTGCCCAGCAGGAAGCTGAGTCCCCGTTATGTCGGTCTTTTCCCTATCACGAGGCAAATTAATGAGGTCACATACGAGCTCCAACTCCCAGACACCTACCGCATCTCTCCCACCTTCCATGTGTCCTTGCTAAAGCCTTTCACTAATCCACTTCTCCGTCCTTCTGCAGAGCACGAGATACCTCCTCCTCCCGAGGTTGACCCCAACGATACCATCTACAGAGTCCAAGAAATCCTAGACTCCCGACGGCGGGACGGCCGGCTTCAGTATCTCGTAGATTGGGAGGGGTATGGTCCCGAGGAAAGATCATGGGTGGACAAAGATGATGTTTTGGATCCGTCACTCCTCTCCGACTTCCATCAGTCACACCAAGATTGCCCCACTCCTAGGGAGGGAACATTTAATTTAAAAGTCAGTGAAAGTGATTTTGTGCTTCTTTGGGATGAACAATAAAGCAACGTTCACTTGCAGAACGCAAGCTTCTAGAGGCACATAAGTCTGAAGTAATGAATTTAGATAAAGGGGTGAAGAGCCAGTGCTGGTTTTGTAGACAAACATTACTGCCTTGAGTTTTATGCGAGCAGCTACTGGTAGCCAGTGCAAATTGATTAAACAGAGATGTGACGTGGATTCTTTTCGGCTCGTTAAAAATGTATCTTGCTGCCGCGCTCTGGATTAATTGTAAAGATTTGATAGAACTGGCTGGAAGAGGGCACTGTAATAGTCCAGCCTGGACCGAACAAGAGCTTGAACAAGGAGTTGTGAAGCATGCTCAGAACGAAAGGGCCTGGTCTTCTTGATGTTGAATAAAGCAAATCTGCAGGACCAGGCAGTTTTAGCAGCTGATCATCAATCACAACTCCAAGGTTTCTGGCTGTTTTTGAAGGAGTTATGGTTGATGTGCCTAACTGGATGGTGAAATTGTGATGAAACGATGGGTTTGATGGAACCACAAGCAGTTCTGTCTTGGCAAGGTTGAGTTGAAGGTGATGGTCCTTCATCCAGCAAGAAATGTCTGTTAGACAAGCTGAGATGCGAGCAGCTATCGTCGGATCATCAGGATGGAATGAGAGGTAGAGCTGAGTGTCATCAGCATAGCAGTGATATGAAAAGCCGTGTTTCTGAATGACAGAACCTAGTGATGCCATGTAGACAGAGAAGAGAAGTGGTCCAAGAACTGAGCCCTGAGGCACCCCAGTAGCTAGATGTTGCGACTTGGACACCTCCCCTCTCCAAGATACCTTGAAGGACCTATCTGAGAGGTAAGACTCAAACCACTGGAGTGTGGTTCCTGAGATGCCCTTTGCCAATAGGGTTGACAGGAGGATCTGGTGGTTAACCGTGTCAAAAGCAGTGGACAGATCCAGCAAGATAAGTATTGAAGATTTGGAATTCGCTCTTGCCAGTCTTAGGGCTTCAACAACTAAGAGCAAGGTCGAATGTCCACTTCTGAAGCCAGACTGGTTGCTGTCGAGGAGGTTGTTCTGTGTGAGAAAGGCTGAGACTTGGTTGAACACAGCTCGTTCAAGTGTTTTTGCAATATAAGGAAGAAGGGAAGAAGTCTGTAGTTCTCTAAAAGAGATGGGTTAAGGGTGGGTTTCTTAAGTAGTGGGGTATTTGTACAGTATTACAGGCCTAAATGTAAACATTTCAATAATTTTGTTAACAGCATGTTTTTTTCAGTTACTATAATGATTTAAATTGTTGGTTAGATTAATGAATTCAAAAATCTATAGGCTATAAAACACATAATTCTATGGAAACTGTAATGTTAACATAATGCCATAGATTTTGCGATGTTTAAATTAAATGTTGCCAAGGAGTTAGGACATATACACAACTTCTTTAGAGAATTATATATAGCCTTATAAAGGGAGTGGTGTGTGTGGGACATGGGAGCATATATTGTGTAGAGATGCAAATTTAAAAATTGACAGGCAAATAATTTTACATTTGGTCATTGTGACTCAATAAACTTTGTATTCGCTACATGTTTACTTTTAAAATATGTGTGGTTATTTCAAGTGTGAGTGGCTGACACAGACAGGAAGTCTTTCTTATCATTTTTGAATTTAAACCATTGTTTCCTGCTAGAATTACACAGAATTTTTTTTTTAATTAGGCGTGATTTTCTTGACTCAGAGTGTCAGATCGGTCGTTCTGTCCCAGAGGTAAGCAGGAGTGTTGGTGTTATCTAGTTTTAACTTCTCTCTAAGATAAGTATGAATTGTGTTCGTTTATTGATTAAGTATAAGTTTGAATATTGTTTATAGTTCATTAATTGAGTACTGTGTTATTTGTCAGATCGTGGCTGATTTTTCTACAAGCAAATATGTTGCTATTAGTAATGAAAAGGTGGAGGCGGTACGACATGATTTTCAACTGTCAACCGTAAGCAATGAATATGGTGGTTAATTTAATTAACATCGAAAAATAAGTGCTAATTGATAATGATAATAAAAAAAATAAATGAACACAAAAACACATAGTTTTAAGATGCTTAAAGTGCTTGTGGTGCGTTGGCCTACAATTTTATAATAAAATAGTCCAGTTTATTAAAGGCTTTTTAAGTTGAAACTATGTGAACTATGTAAACTATGTGGGTTGGAGTATGATTAAATGTAGCTTGTTGAAGCCAGTATAAAAATAATGTTTGATATAAACATGAATAGGCCTATACATATGCTACAAATGAGCATCTTGAGCTGGCCAGTGTTACGCTTACTTATACTGACACCTACTGGCGTGTGTGCAGCATCATGCAAAAATAAAGATATACAGTCATAGATACCAGTGTTAATGTGTTATTTGTAGTGACTCATAATAGATTTATTTATTGTCCTTCCTAGAATGGCCATTCGCGACTTTGTGTGATAAACAATATACAATAGCACTGGTATTACAAAACATTCAGTGGCACATGCCACTCAAATACAGATGTGCCACAAACTGACAACATGTTACTGACACTTAAATATTACTGACTTTAATGTCAGTAAAATATCACTAAATTAGACTATGATTCAGCGAATCAAACCTGGACCTGGAAGTTTTTTTGAGGCATCGCTCAGAATTGTGCTGACAGAAGTTTGTGAAGTAATGGGTGAAAAAGCTTAGTGAATCATCAGGTGTGAGCTGGAGAGTGGCAACGACAAAACCAATCAAGCGGCAATGTGTGCTTTATAAGGTAATGACAAATCAGTTCTTTCATCTCTACATAATGTAAGTGTATGATCATTTTCTTTTTGAAAATACCCTCGATTTACATTTTTCACAAGCATACTACTTTCCATAGTACTGTAGCGTTGCAGGGAGATTTCTCCAGGTGTCTTCTTGCCCTAGGATTCAGTCTGGTAGTAGTCTGCTGTTTTTAATGTAATACTAAATGAACTCTGATGGTGAGATCAAGGCTGCGTTCCAATGGGTTTTTAGACGCATACTCACAAATGTCCCTAAGCACTTCCCCAGAGGGAATTTTGAAGTAAGTTCCACTTCGTCAAGTGGATGAGGGAGTTTATATGTACAGACCCCGTGACCCCTTGATTTTGACAGAGGGAGCGAGTCGTTTTTCTTATTACTTTTGAGTGACTAATCCTTTTAAATGTTTCAGGAGAAAGGTGATGCCCGTGGTTTATTTTGCGTCCAAAAAATTGATGAACGTCTACTTTGTCTGACAC
>NW_015506851.1:69133-71461 GCF_001515645.1 Sinocyclocheilus grahami | reverse complement strand
ATATATATATATATATATATATATAAATTGTTAAATGCATAATAAATAAATATATAAATAAATGAATGAATGAACAAATATTTATGCATTTATTTCCATTTTCAGGGTTACGGTTGTTGGCACGTCACTCAACAATAGTGGGCGGCATCACCTTTCAAACTCAATTTCTTTGGTCCACAGCTGCTCTAAATACCACAGGACCCTCTGAAAATTAAGAGCTCCAGCCCATGTTCTTAACTAAGAAAACTTAAGTCAGAAAAAAGTCTCAGTCTAAATTACATTCACACTGTTTTTTTTAGGAAGCCAAACAAATTAGAATATGATAACAACAACAACAACAATTTTATAATATTCAAACAAAATCATTATTCAAATGTTATTCCTATGACAGTAATAGCCATATATTGTAAAACAATTGTACTGTAAAATAAATGAAAATGAATATTTCATAGGTACATTATTTTTGCTTTACACTGCAGTAAGGACATTACAATACTTCTTTCCTAATTTTGCGACCCTGCAGCACAAAAGCAGTGTTAAGTCGCTGGGGGATATTTGTAGCAATAGCCAACAATACATTGTATGGGTCACAATTATACATTTCTCTTTTATGCCAAAAATCATTAGGATATTAAGTTAAGATCATGTTCTATGAAGATATTTTGTAAATTTCTTACCATAAATATTTAAACTTAATTTTTTATTAGTAATATGCATTGCTAAGAACGTCACCTTTAAAGTTGTCCAAATGATTTTTTCAATATTTAGATATTTTTGCACCCTCAGATTCCAGATTTTCAAATAGTTGTATCTCGGCAAAATATGGTCCTATCCTAACAAACCATACATCAATGGAAAGATGATTTATTCTGCTTTCAGATGTATAAATCTCAGTTTCAATGAATTGACCCTTACGACTGGTTTTGTGGTCCCAGATCACATATTATAATAATTATTATACAATACTTCTTTCTTTCCTAATTTCTACACTTGAAAGTTATATTTTCAAGTGTACAGAACGGCTTCCACATACGACAGTTAGCGGAAGTTACAGAAAAATTGATTTTATTATGGATGGATGCGCTTTATTTGACTACTTTTGGACAGAAACACCTGCCTACTCCCATTCCAACACTTAGAAGAGTAATTTTTAATATAACTCCATTTGGATTCGTCTGAAAGACGAAAGTCATATACACCTAAGATGCTTTGAGAGTGAGTAAAACATGGGCTAATTTACATTTTTCGGTGAACAAACCCTTTAAAGCAACGTCTGCCCATTCATTCATTTATTTTAATACTGCTCTTACGAAAATTAACCAAGGTATGTGTGGTAAAACTGTGGCAATACAGATGAAAATCAGTCGATGAAAAAAAAAGAAAACATGGTTACTACATATTTACTATGATAAACACCCTTACAAAAATTAACCATGGTTTTACTAGTCAAATTGATAAAAAAATATATATATAAACCGGTATGAAATATGATCAGTAATAGAAAAACATTGTTAATAAAAAGAGGAACTTGACTGCAGCAGGTTAGTTGGGAAATAAATGTATTTATTATTCTGAATGCACATTTGGAAGGGGAATGCATGAATAGGAACATTTCAGCTTCTCTGTTTCTGCCACGGGACCTGCATCCCGAGGCAACTAGGAATTACACAAGCTTCAGTCTGTATCCAACCCTTACGAAGATCTGAGATGACCGAACACCTGAGAAGAGATGATGCCAACCCTGAAACAACATACACAACTACCACATTTTGCTTAATCACGTTTAATAGCAATTGCAAGGTTTAATCGCAACATGTAATCATTGCAGTTAATAGTGTTCACCATCTGTTTGATTACGTGTAATCTGTAACTAACTGCATGATTTTACTGTACATTTCTGCCGTAGTCACCACTAATAACCTACTCTTAAATATAATGTAGAAACTTACAATTTTCTGTAAAGCTGCTTTGCAACGATTTGTATCGTGAAAAGCGCTATACAAATAAACATGAGCTGAATTGATATGAGATGTAGGCCTATACATCCTAGGCCTAGAAATGCATACTACTCACGAACGTGCTCCCGCGTATAAGGACCTTCATCTCACCGCATCAGTCTCATCCATGCTTTCCTCAATACATGTTGTGTCAGGAAACCGTGAAAACTGAGGGGTGTGTCGTTGTTTAGAATTAAAGCAGCCAGGTACGGTGCTGTAACACCGGCGAGAGAAGAAAGAAAGAAAGAAAGGAAAGAGAGGATTCGCCCATTAGTTCTGATTGTGTTGCGATGGGACCGGAAGTGGAACCACACATCAGGAACTCACACAA
>NW_015506851.1:67699-69123 GCF_001515645.1 Sinocyclocheilus grahami | reverse complement strand
TTACCAAATAAGCCAGGCTTATTTCAGTTAGTCTGACTTATTTTGGCGGTTCATTGATGCGTGGTATTTTACTATATCAATTCATTTGAAAATAAAAATGGACATTTCAAAATTCTTCCAAAAAAAGGAAGTGAAACACCCCCAGCCAGCACTTAGACCGCAAGATGCAGCTGCTTCAGGTATCTGTAACTTATTAGGGTATACAACTTTTCACTGTAACAACCTGGCCATCTGTCAAAATACATTATTTGCTACTGAGCCATGCCACTGTGAAACAGTAAATATTGATTTTCGGTCGTGACATTATATTTCTTGTTCGTTTTCAGGCACTCTGAACAACTGGCAGTATGTGTGCGTTACGCTACTCCTGAGGGCAAAATCAAGGAAAGTTTCCTTGGTTTCAGCAAATTGTTTGGTTTTGATACATAGTCCATCACTGATGCAATAGAGCAGACACTGAAAACACATAAAACTGACCATCTTGTGAGTGCTGCACAAGCATATGACGACGCTGCAGTCATGAGTGGAGCAGTGGGGGGCGTACAGGCCCATTTCAGAAAACATTACCCAGAAGCACCTTCACTGCGATGCACATCAATTAAATCTTGTGCTGTGCCATGCATGCAAGGCAATACCAGAAGCCACCAACTTTTTAAAATTTACTGGAGAGTCTTTATTCATTTTTCAGTGTGTCTCCAGCAGGGGTGTGAAGTAACGAATTACAAATACTCACGTTACAGTAATTAAGTAGTTTTGATCAGTAATTGTACTTTTTTGAGTAGTTTACAAAATGTGTACTTTTACTTGAGTACAATTTAAGTGATGTATCGGTACTTTTACTCCGCTATTTTCCTCCGTTTGTGGTCGTTACATGCTTATTTTAATTTTATTTTTATCCATCAACGTGATTGGATAGAGAGGAATAGGTCTCGTGTCTTTCGTCAAATCAAATTGTGCATAGAAAACTTTAACCGTCAACTGTTTATCATGGCAGCTGGAAGCGCATTCTTCAAGCATCAATTCTGTCGCATCTTCCTCTAACTTAATATGTTAAGGTAAATTTCGGATTTCTAATTCAATCGCATCTTCCTCTACCGTAATATGTTAAGGTAAATTTGGGATTTCTGCTTACTAAATGATTTGTATATATGCTTGCCTATCTACACGGCCTGAAATCTGGTGTGAGGTTGCGGGTATTGCATACAGTGTTAACTCCCGCATGAGCCACGTTCAGTAAATTCCCCACTCACTTATGAGACGCACGATCTGCTCTGCCTCGTCTCTCTCTCTCTTGCGTGCGTTCTGCAGCAGTCACTTGGAGAAGTCGTTGTTGCTTGTTGAACTTGTTGGCTTTTGATGAGTTTGAGCGCGTGATGCACGCTGTGAAAAGTGTGTTGGAAACACAAATTGAGGACCAAATCTGC
>NW_015506851.1:60223-66404 GCF_001515645.1 Sinocyclocheilus grahami | reverse complement strand
TGTGTGTGTGTGTGTTTTCCTTTGAAAAAGTTTCCCCAGAAATACAGTTATTTAATGCATTTTTCTTTACAAATTGTATTATCAGCATAATAATTTGAGTAAATGTGTAAAAGGTATGGCATGATGCCATCCTTCTAGAAGTGCATTTATGTTAAAATTGTAACATAAATTATCAAGTTTAGTTATTCTTATTTCTTTATTGCAAAACGCTAAAACTGGCACCGTTTTGGAGAGAAATGGGCTCTCATTTTAACCCATATCATGGTGAGTGATGCTGAACTATGAGTTTCTAATGGTGTTTGTATTTGCACTGTTCTAAACATTAATATTTTATGTGCAACAACAGCATATGCTGTCTCAGTGGCCTTACACATGATTTTAAATCTATTTTTTCAAACTTTATGATTTAAATGGGGATGATTGTACTGAGAATAACTTTCATCTTTTCTTCAACTGAATACTGTTTCCGTGCTGTTTTGATGTATTTTAAAGAGTTGGCAGTCAAAATTAAAACTGCTGGATGATAGATATTCTTCATTCTTTATGAGAAGCAAGATAATGTGAATTACAGAATGTATAAATTTCGGTGTACAGTGTTTATTATGAGGGGGTAGAATCCACAGCTCAGTACTCAATACTCATGAGTACTTTTAAATAGGCTACTCTTTCACTCTTACTCAAGTAGTGTTTTTGGACAAATACTTTTACTCACACTACATTTTTTTGGAAGGTAATGGTACTTTTACTTCAGTATATTTTTTCAGTACTCTTTCCACCACTGGTCTCCAGTAAACTTTTGGTGATGAACTAAAGTTCAAAAGCAGCTTGGACTACAATCTTCTGAGCTGGTACAGCTGTCAACAACACGCTGGGCATGTCAGGTGAAGTCTGTCAGTGCTGTAATAGACCATTTCTGAGCTATTCTGCAGTGTCTTGACAAAATTTCAACACCAATGGCTGTAGGCCTCCGGTCCAGACTCAGCAACTTTAACACTGTCTACATGCTGCTGATGTTTCATAGACGTCCATCCATCACTGATGGCCTCCACAAATCCCTGCAGAGGGAGACCGTAGATCTGGGACAAGCAGTGGAATACAAAACAGCCGTCTACGACTCTTGAAGAACAATGCACAGCTCCGAGTGCTACAGGGTTATATTCAAAGACAAAGGCCTTGTGTGAGGCAAATAACATTCCAGAACCTTCTGAAGGTTTTAGAAGGAAACAGAAGAGGCTTGATGATTATGTGGTGGAGACAGCATGTGGGACAACCTCAGAAATCAGTTCTTCACATGACTTCATGTCTTGACCGAATGATGCAGGAGATTGACAACCGTTTCTCAGGTGTAGGAGTAGATCTTATGAAGGGCATTCAAGCCTGCCATCCAGCATCAGACACCTTTCTTGATGAACAATCCCTCAAGATTCTTGCCACACATTATAAAATAGAGTTGCAGTCAGAAGAGCTCCTGGTGGCAAAAATAACTTATGGAACAGATGGAAGGACAAAGAAGTCACTCCTGACATAGTGCAGGAATTATGCAAATGTGTTACTCATTTGCATAAAGTGGGATTCGAATTCCTGACAACTCGTTTTTCTTTCTTTTAGGAGACGACTTTATTTATTGCAGACTGTCGGCTTTACAACTTTGCAGATTGTTTACATTTATATACGGCTACATTACACACTGCATGAAAGGAAATATTTGAAATGGAATAATAGGAGCACTTTAAATGTAATTTTTTAATGTGATGACCTCACAAAAAAGGCTGGAAATTACTACTGTAACCGGTAGATGGCAGCAGAGGAGCACTTATTGGCTCATTAGTCGTTTCCACCACTCCCTAACAGTTCTCTTGTCTTTTTTCTGCCTGCAAATGCCTGCATAACCCACAAGGTGATCTTATTCCAGTCTAACCGGAGCCGAAGGCCTGGCGATTACTATCTGCTGAAACCACACACGTCCTGCTTGTGAAATTAAATGTTTGAGCTGTATGTGAGTTCAAACTAATTAAAAGGGACTTTCCATAGGCATTTTTAGATATAAAAAACAAAACAAAACAACATTTATGTTTTTTAAGCCATTTGAAATACAGGGACACAGGAAGTGTCGTCATAAACCACCTTCACATTGTAACACCTGTGTCATACCCATGTTATTATACAGATTGTGCCCTCATAAACAACATCAATCATTGTGACATTGCATAGACGTCCAATGATTTTCTACCAGGTTAATTATATTTTAACCCCTAAACCTACCCATCGCACAAATGTGCAGAACACTGGATTCACATCAACAACAGCTTTTGGCTGATTTATGAGCCTTTTTAACTAGTGAGGATCAGTCAAATGTTTCACTAGTGGGTTGACATGTATTTCACAATAGAAGTGAGGACATTTGGTCATAACAAGTACACACGCACACACACTGGGCCTCATTCGTTCATGTGTGTGTGTAAACCACAAAACCTCCACATTTTTAGTTTCTCTTTATTTGACCACATGGTAATATAGTTACCCACAGATGGCAACATTTATATGAGAAACAAACACAGAAAGCACATGAAAATAATCTAATGTACAAAAACATGCTACACAGCCTGTGTCACATTGCCTCACATCATTTATTAAACACCATGACTGTCCTGACTGACAGACTTCACCATAAACACCCACACTGGCCTGCAGATCATCTGCGATCGCTATATGACTGTGACTCTCACCTGTTTCACACTTTTGAATTTATGGTATTTCGCTCACGCTTGAATTCACACTGAAAGCGTCTTTTCATCTATGCAGAGATTTATAGGTAACTACGGTGACTGTATCATTTAAGTATGACCTAAAATGGTCATTAATTGTCTTTGAAAAATCTTATTTACATGAGGAGGAAAAATTCACCTGACTGGTAGCTAAATCATTTACATGACTTTCTATAATTCATATCAAATCTACACATCTTTGCAAACTATATTCAATGAATTTGATTAAAATATGTTCATTTAGTCCATATTAGTGCGTTGTCACTTAAACTGAGCAGGAGCAGCTCTCGCTTTGATCTGAACCGTAATTTTGTGGTGACGACGATTACGTTAACTCACGCTTCAATGTGAACAACCTCATTTCTTAACATGCGCAGTGAAAAATGATGCGCTGCTGACACTTGCGCTGTGAATCAGGCGTTCTGCATGCGAATGCGCTCAGCTTGAACTGAAACTCCAGGCACGTTTCCCATCAAGACAAACCAGCACAGACTGCGTGACTCATGGACTGTGTTATTCTGTGTGTGTGTGTGTGTGTGTTAGATGCTTCTGCTGCTCCTGTCTGAAGAATGAGGTACTGAAGGCATGCCAGCTTCGCTCGGGTCCGACTCGATCATGCTCAACAGCGCCTCCATCTGCTTCTCCAGCAGCGCTGCCAGCTGGCTGCTCTTGTCTGCTTCGTCATCCGCTCCCTCGTTGAGCTGCACGTAGGGCACCAAATGCTGCGCGCTGGTGGGCGTCACGCTGCTCACACATGTGTAGAAGTCCTGAGTGGGCGGTGCCGCAGGGGCGGGGCTTAGAATCATGCTGTAGTCCATGCCTGGGACAGAGGCGAGCTCCGGATGGGTGGGGCCAGGGTATGGATGGGGCGTGTCTTCCTCACAATAGGGGGCGGGGCCACGACAGTACGGCGCAGGAGTGCAGCTGATCTGAACAGACTGTTGTCCGTCAGGGCAGGTGACGTACTGCGTGATTGGCCCGATCGATGCATCCTCCTGTATACCGTCAGGCGTCACAGCCGGATTAGTGTCCACGCTCACCTGGTACCACGTATCCGTGCAGTACTGCAGCGACTTATAGCCGTGAAAACTGCAGAAATGCTGATTGAGCTCGTCAATCTTCCCCTTCTGTTGGGACAAGAAAAACAGAAGCTGAAGATTCAAATTAAGTTCCTCACGCGGTTCCGAATACATCATTATTATACAATACATATACAACATTGTTGTGCTAGTTGTCGTGACGTTGCTATGCAGTCGCTAAGCTATTTTCTGATCTGAGCTGTTTGGCTGATCTGAACACTACTAATAACTCAAACAGTGTGAGGTGTGACGGGACTCTCAGACCTTCAGCAGAGCGGGTTCAAGCCCTGGGATGCGCGGTTTGGGAATCGCTGGCAGGAGGAGCGATTTAATCCTGCTGGAAGAACACAAGCAGTGAAAAACATCCATGAGACAGTGATACCAAACACACAGACATTAGCTAAACGAGGACCTTCTGTAGACTTGTCTTGTTTTTAATAAACAGCACATTGACCCTGACTGTCTTTTGCCATTTAAAAGTCTTTATTCATAACACAGCCCAGTAGAGTATTTTCAGTATTTTTATTCTCTACCCCTCACAGAACCCTTTTTGCATGTTTACATTTTCAGATTAAAAATCATTTAGTATGTTTATTAATCACTTCTCTGCAGCCGTCTGCAGATTTGTGACTCTCGGTGCCTGAACTAAACATCTGATGAAGCCTCTAGATCCATGTTCTCATGTGAGCTAATGACGCAGATCTACAAATCCATCTGTGTGATTCACGTCGACAGTCCGTCAATACTGAGACCAGAGCTACGAGCTTCATGACGTCACTGACCTCTTGCCTCGTGGGATGTTCCCCAAACTGATGAAGAGGACGATCATGATGGCGATGCTGGTCACAAGGATCAAGGCCAACATCCGATCTGAGAGGCAGACAGACAGACACTTAGAGCAGCAGCTATCAGTCTGATATATGCGTAAGTGGTGTGTGAGTACCGGACAGAGCTCTGCCGTTGATGGTGACGATGACGGACTCGCTCCATGCACTCCAGTGTTTGTTGCTGGTGGAGCGGCAGCGCACACTGAACTCATACGTTCCCACCGGCAGATCCAAAAACTCCACACGAGGCTCGCGCAAACGCTCCATTACCTTCAGACCAATAGACCACAAAATGTTTGACTCCATTCCTGTCTCTTCTACAGTTATCATAAAAATGGAGACGTGATAAGCAGACTCTCTGTGTCTGTACCCTCCAGCTGTCTGTCCGAGCGAGGTTTCTGTAGCGCAGCTCGTAGACGAGCACGATCAAGTCCTCATGCACTAGAGACTCAACCGGATGCAACCAGGACACTAAAACACTGCGGCCGACTTCACCGATGCTCTCGTTCAGCATGATGTACGTCAGGTTAAAGGGTGGGTCGGTCTCCACTGGGGACAGAAGCACACGAGACTCATTAACAAACATGATGATGAGCAAACCTCAGGAGAAATTTCAGTCAGAAGAGTTGATGCCAGCGTCACAATATCTTGTAATATTTAGAGTAAAGCATCACCTATATCGACCACGTCCAGGCAGTGTTTCTGAGAGGTGATGGGCCCCGTGCGCGTGTGTGCGGTCACGTTCATGCAGTACATCTCCCAGACCTGAGTGTGTTTGGCATCGAAGAAGCAGCTGTTGATGCCGCCGCTCACGTAATCGGGACACTCCCGAGGAGCGCGCTCACTGCGGAGCAACATGACGTCTGTTCACTATTCACAGCTACACTCCACATAACAAACACTAATCTGGTGAAACATGATGATAAATCAAAGCGATGGAATGTTACACAGATGCATTAAAGGCACGCTGTGAAGTGCGTCTGGTTCACGTCTCACCCCGTGGTGTACAGGAACGTGTAGGTGACGTTGTCCTGATTAGCGATCGGACGCCACCAGCAGGTGAAGATCTCCATGTTGGGCGAGCGGCAGCGGTAAATATACGGCCTTTTGCCATCTGCAATGAAAGAAACAAAGACTGAAGATCTCAGAGAAGAAGTCTATTGCAGCGGAGCAGTGGCAATTTACATGAAGCAACTACAGTGGAGTCAGAATGAACACCGAATGTACAGATTGTACTGCATGTTAGCTTGCTTATTGTGCACAAGAGCATCATTTATTTATTCTTTCTAAGAAGAAACATCTTGGTTACGTATGTAACCCTCGTTCCCTGAAGGAGGGAACGGAGACGTCACGTCGGAGGACCGACGAAATTGGGATCTCGCTTAGAGGGACCAATCTACTTCGAGTGTAAACTAAACGAGCCAATGCACATTGGCATGCGATTATTGCATCCAGCTGCTGCTGATCACAGCGTGAGTATAAGTAGGCAGCAGGTGCAGCGCATATTCAG
>NW_015506851.1:51894-54784 GCF_001515645.1 Sinocyclocheilus grahami | reverse complement strand
GAATCTCATGGATTACAATTTGCAACTAGATGGATGTACGGTTACTTCCTCTACAGTCAAAAATCTGGGTGTTATATTAGATAGCAACTTGTCTTTTGAAAATCATATTTCCCATGTTACAAAAACGGCATTCTTCCATCTTAGAAACATTGCCAAGTTACGAAACATGATACCTGTTTCTGATGCAGAAAAGTTAGTTCATGCATTCATGACCTCTAGACTGGACTATTGTAATGCACTGCTAGCTGGTTGTCCTGCCTCTTCAATAAACAAGCTACAGGTAGTCCAAAATGCAGCGGCTAGAGTCCTTACCAGGTCAAGAAAATATGATCATATTACCCCAATTTTACAGTCTCTGCACTGGCTACCTGTTAAGTTCCGTATCAGTTACAAAATATTATTACTTGCCTATAAGGCCCTTAATGGGTTAGCTCCTGCGTACCTAACTAGTCTTCTACCACGCTACAATCCATCACGCTCCCTAAGGTCGCAAAACTCTGGACTTTTGGTAGTACCTAGGATATCAAAGTCCACTAAAGGAGGTAGAGCTTTTTCACATTTGGCTCCCAAACTCTGGAATAGCCTTCCTGATACCGTTCGGGGTTCAGACACACTCTCTCTGTTTAAATCTAGATTAAAGACACATCTCTTTGGCCAAGCATTCAAATAATGCATCTCATAATCTTTGCGCCAGCGCAAACCGTCTTTTGGTGTTAGAATCGTACTGTCAGGATTTACTAACGCAATACCAGCTCTAGCAAAACTTCTAGCAAACCTTCATTTTTTTGGCCTCCGGTTCTTTTCAACGTACTGTGGCTTCTTTATTTCTTTATTCTTTATTTGTGACTACGCTAATTTGCGCTGCGCTTGGTATATTGCATTGGTCTGTATGTAAATGAGATGTTGCGTCTGTGTTCTTTAAGTTGCGCATTGTTAGTAAATCACACACAGAAATTTGGAGTTTATTGAGGAAAAGGTCGTAGTTAATGGTTTGTTAATAGCGGGAATTGGACCTTAAAAGAAAGGGTTACCAGATTTTTCCCTTGTGTCCTTACATAAGCTGCACTTTTCTAACTCGTTTGTTTTTATATTTAACTTGACTAATAATAAAAGACATACAGACATAAGGTCTTGATGTTCCTCTCGCTCTTAGAGGATGTGGATCGCAGAAGCCCATGCTACTTTTGAGGTCTGGCACAATCATGACATACAGTACAAAAATACATAGGATATAGGCGCATATGTATTCACGATTAAGCATTAAAAGATCATGATCTCGATTCAAACAGATGCAATCTTATTCCTAAATGACGATGATTCCGATATTTAAACCTTTGAAATCACATCGATATATTTAACAGCTTCACAAACAGTAGGCTACATTTCTGTGTTGCAAACATTAAATAATAACAAAAGTACTGGGATAAAAGTCTGGATATAGACTCCGATGTTGCGAAACTGAGTAACTGACCTTTAGAACAAATGTTACGTTTCAAATAAAGAGATGTAGATGTTACATTATGCCAGTAGGTGGCAACCAGTCACTGGTAAACATGTATTTGATGTCTTCGTTTAAAAACTCTGGCCGAAATAAGTCTTCATTCACTTATTTCAAGTGATTTTTTCCATAATGAATTTATTTAAATTAATATTTTTAAATAGACTAATTTGTTACAATTTAGACATTTTGTCAGAACCTCAAGTAAATTAGACAACAGATTATTTTGTTTGCTTGTCTGCTGTTTTGTTTTCAGAATCATCAGATCTCTATTCTAAAAATCAATTATTCAAAGTCATAACTTAAAAAAATAAATGGCTGTTTCTAATATTAAAATGTAGACTAGTGCGTAAAATGTACAAACTTACAGACTTTTTGTTGTAGTACATCAACAAGAATTTACAATTACAATGCTTCTCATCCAGTGTGAGGAGTTCTGCAAGCCACACCCCAATCACCAATCCCTCCTCCTCCACACACCCCTTTCTTTTGGTTTGTTCTGCGATCCATAATGTCACACGAGTTCTTCACTCACCTTCCTTGGATGACTGCAGCGCTACAGTGACCGTCATCCAGTGGAGCGTCAGCAGAAAGCACAGCATCACGCGTCTACAACACAAACACACACAACAGTTTAACAGTGCACACACACGTGTAACAATAAAACGCACATCACGACGAAGCTTCAAACCTCAACTCTTCTTAGACATGCAGAACTTCAGAGGCACACATGTTTAAAAGCCCTGTGATCTGTTGACAAAGGCTGATGGGAACTGGAAATACTGGAACCTTCATGATGCCACACAGACTCGAATTCATAGCTTTCAGTCATGTGACCGGCTCGAAGACCTGGAGGGCAAAACATCCATAGAACTGCAGCACAAGCCTGTCAACACCCGAGCTGCATCACCACTATTATTACCACCATTAAATAGAGTCTATTATGCCTTACTTTAACGACTGGTTTGATTTCAGAAAACCTGCATCACCTACAACAGCCTGAAATCACTAAACCATTATTTGACAATTAGTTAACTCCGCAAATAACACACAGCTGACATAAACCGATATTTGACTATTAGTTAACTCCGCAAATAACACACAGCTGACATAAACCGATATTTGACAATTAGTAAACTCCGCAAATCACACACAGTTGACATAAACCGATATTTGACAATTAGTTAACTCCGCAAATAACACACAGTTGACATAAACCGATATTTGACAATTAGTTAACTCCGCAAATAACACACAGGACATAAACCGATATTTGACTATTAGTTAACTCCGCAAATAACACACAGTTGACATAAACCGATATTTGACTATTAGTTAACTCCACAAAGTTGACAAAAAACGATATTTGACTATTAGTTAACTCCGCAAATA
>NW_015506851.1:45822-49932 GCF_001515645.1 Sinocyclocheilus grahami | reverse complement strand
TTGGGGACACTTCATTTCCAGCGTTATCGTTGACATGATTGCAAGATACTACTTAAACTGAGCTGGATGTTGACATCACTGAATTCAATGATGAACTGTCTTTAACTGAAAAATGAGTGTTTACTATTGTCATTTTGCATTATTGACACTATTTTCCTAATTAATGCTGTTCAGTTGCTTTGTCACAATCTGTATTGTTAAAAGCGCTATATAAATAAAGGTGACTTGACAAGTTGCCCTATTTAAAATATAGTAGTGTAACTATTTCAATTGCTTAAAGTAATGTAAATGATTACATTTGATTGCTTTTTAATTCCTTTTCTAAATTTTACATTTCTAAATCATTTCAAATTATTTTCTAAACTGTGAATTATTTTGAAACATTTAAAGCAGGCAGGGTTAACTTTAGAGTAGTACTCAACACTGATTACGGTCAAAATACTTAATCTCTTGATAATTCATTTCAAAGCACAGCCACCACAAAATCAGACTTTAGCACCTCTTTTTACTTTGAGATCGTTCTGAGGTTAAAAACAGATTTCAAATAAAAATATATAGTTTAATTGCTATGATATTGTTTTTGAAATCAAATAAAAAAAATTGAAAGGACACTGGCATCTAACAATGCCTTGCAAAAACGGTTAATCTTAAAAAATAAAGCATATACATAAACCCAAATATGGAATAAAACAGTTATCAAGTAATTAAACACGTGTGCTATTCTGTGTCCTAAACTCCTGAAACATTTTAGAGCAGTCAATACAATTTATGAAAGGAATCAATCATATCTTTATGTGTGTGTGAAAATATTCAGATGTAAACCCTCTTTGTAATCGTTAACATTTCATAAGTAACTGTAATTACCCATTTTTTCTCAGTGCCTGTAACAGATTACAGTTACATTTATTTTGTAATTAAATTACATAATTCAGTTACATATAACTAGTTACTCTATATATTTTAAAAGTCTTAAGGGCCAGATTGACTAACAGCGTGCGCCAGCGCAAACCATCTTTTGGTGTTAGAATCGTACTGTCAGGATTTACTAACGCAATACCAGCTCTAGCAAAACTTCTAGCAAACCTTCATTTTTTTGGCCTCCGGTTCTTTTCAACGTACTGTGGCTTCTTTATTTCTTTATTCTTTATTTGCGACTACGCTAATTTGCGCTGCGCTTGGTATATTGCATTGGTCTGTATGTAAATGAGATGTTGCGTCTGTGTTCTTTAAGTTGCGCATTGTTAGTAAATCACACGCAGAAATTTGGAGTTTATTGGGGAAAAGGTCGTAGTTAATGGTTTGTTAATAGCGGGAATTGGACCTTAAAAGAAAGGGTTACCAGATTTTTCCCTTGTGTCCTTACATAAGCTGCACTTTTCTAACTCGTTTGTTTTTATATTTAACTTGACTAATAATAAAAGACATACAGACATAAGGTCTTGATGTTCCTCTCGCTCTTAGAGGATGTGGATCGCAGAAGCCCATGCTACTTTTGAGGTCTGGCACAATCATGACATACAGTACAAAAATACATAGGATATAGGCGCATATGTATTCACGATTAAGCATTAAAAGATCATGATCTCGATTCAAACAGATGCAATCTTATTCCTAAATGACGATGATTCCGATATTTAAACCTTTGAAATCACATCGATATATTTAACAGCTTCACAAACAGTAGGCTACATTTCTGTGTTGCAAACATTAAATAATAACGAAAGTACTGGGATAAAAGTCTGGATATAGACTCTGATGTTGCGAAACTGAGTAACTGACCTTTAGAACAAATGTTACGTTTCAAATAAAGAGATGTAGATGTTACATTATGCCAGTAGGTGGCGACCAGTCACTGGTAAACATGTATTTGATGTCTTCGTTTAAAAACTCTGGATGAAACAAGTCTTCATTCACTTATTTCAAGAGATTTTTTTCCATAATGAATTCATTTAAATTAATATTTTCACTAATTTGTTACAAATTAGACTACAGATTATTTTGTTTGCTTGTCTGATGTTTTGTTTTCAGAATCGTCAGATCTCTATTCTAAAAATCAATTATTCAAAGTCATAACTTAAAAAAATTAATGGCATCTAATCAATACTATTAGTATTGTTTCTAATATTAAATTGTAGACTAGTGCGTAAAATGTACAAACTTACAGACTTTTTGTTGTAGTACATCAACAAGAATTTGGTCCAATTATAATGCTTCTCATCCAGTGTGAGGAGTTCTGCAAGCCACACCCCAATCACCAATCCCTCCTCCTCCACACACCCCTTTCTTTTGGTTTGTTCTGCGATCCATAATGTCACACGAGTTCTTCACTCACCTTCCTTGGATGACTGCAGCGCTACAGTGACCGTCATCCAGTGGAGCGTCAGCAGAAAGCACAGCATCACGCGTCTGCAACACAAACACACACAACAGCTTCACTGCATGAGCCGACAGTAAATAAACAGTGCACACACACACACGTGTAACAATAAAACGCACATCACGACGAAGCTTCAAACCTCAACTCTTCTTAGACATGCAGAACTTCAGAGGCACACATGTTTAAAAGCCCTGTGATCTGTTGACAAAGGCTGATGGGAACTGGAAATACTGGAACCTTCATGATGCCACACAGACTCGAATTCATAGCTTTCAGTCTGTCAACACCCGAGCTGCATCACCACTTTTATTACCACCATTAAATAGAGTCTATTATTCCTTACTTTAAAGACTGGTTTGATTTCAGAAAACCTGCATCACATACAACAGCCTGAAATCACTAAACCGATATTTGACAATTAGTTAACTCCGCAAATAACACACAGTTGACATAAAGCCGATATTTGACTATTAGTTAACTCCGCAAATAACGCACAGTTTACAAAAAAAACAATATTTGACTATTAGTTAACTCCGCAAATAACACACAGTTGACATAAACCGATATTTGACAATTAGTTAACTCCGCAAATAATGCACAGTTGACATAAAACCGATATTTGACTATTAGTTAACTCCGCAAATAACACACAGTTTACAAAAAAACGATATTTATATAAATATAAATAAATGTTATATAAATAAAGCTATATAAATAAAGGTGACCTGACCTGATATTTGACTATTAGTTAACTCCGCAAATAACACACAGATGACATAAAACCGATATTTGACATTTAGTTAACTCCACAAATAACGCAGTTGACAAAAAAATCGTTATTTGACTATTAGTTAACTCCGCAGATAATGCACAGTTGACAAAAAAATCGATATTTGACTATTAGTTAACGCCGCAAATAACACACAGTTGACATAAAACCGATATTTGACTATTAGTTAACGCCGCAAATAACACACAGTTGACATAAAACCGATATTTGACTATTAGTTAACTCCGCAAATAACACACAGTTGACATAAAACCGATATTTGACAATTAGTTAACTCCGCAAATAACACACAGTTGACATAAACCGATATTTGACTATTAGTTAACTCCGCAAATAACACACAGTTGACATAAACCGATATTTGACAATTAGTTAACTCCGCAAATAACACACAGTTGACATAAACCGATATTTGACTATTAGTTAACTCCGCAAATAACACACAGTTGACATAAAACCGATATTTGACTATTAGTTAACTCCGCAAATAACACACAGTTGACATAAACCGATATTTGACAATTAGTTAACTCCGCAAATAACACACAGTTGACATTAGAGGTGAAGCGAGTTATTACATTATGATGATGAAGGACAAACATGATGAATCATGATTCGCCTGTAACATTAAAGACTCTCTCAATCACATCAGAGCGTCTGCTAAATACATATATGTAAATGTAAGTGAATATGGCTTGTGTAACCCACTCAAATCTCACTAAACAAGTGGAGTGTGAGGAGACGAGCACCACTGATCCATGCTTACCTTGATTTGAAAAAGCTCAGAAATTGTGGTTAAAGCCATTAAATACAGTCTCTGCTCATCATCAGTCCTCTACTAGTAGACACACCAGATTCTCTTTATCAGAGAAAAGTTTGTACCACTGACTAGTCAAATAAACTGCTGGGAATCTGCTGCTTCATTCAGGATCAAATGTCCTGT
>NW_015506851.1:44353-45310 GCF_001515645.1 Sinocyclocheilus grahami | reverse complement strand
AAACTGCTGGGAATCTGCTGCTTCATTCAGGATCAAATGTCCTGTGAGCGTGAGGGAAACACACGAGCCGAACGCATCTAGATGCTGAAGATCACCGGAGCCACATCTCTGACTGAATTTCTGACTGCTCATGTTGTTAGTTAAGTGACCTGAGAGTGACTTTTAACATGTGAGAACACGTCCAGCGACTTAAAGCTGAAAAAAAGCAGTGAAAAAACACTGATGGTATGAAGCTTTAGAGTCTCAACAAGTGGAGCACAGCACAGAGCGTGAATATTTGCGCAGGTGAATCTCACAAAAACAACCCTAACAACAAAAACACACACCTAATTAATTAATGAATTACTAAATGTATGTTGTATAATTATAATGAAGCCTGATTGTTATGGTTTATTAGAACGCTAGATTAGGAAGCAAGAAAGAGCATGAGAAATGCAGAAACAAAGCTTAACGGACCTGTAAGATCAGCAGGATTGAGTCCGATAAATTCCCTTCAAGTGCTTCAAACAGAGTCCATGTTCAGTTCTCATGCCACTCGCCACTTTCACCTTGTTGAACCCGCCTCTTCTCTTTCTCGACACTCACAAAGATAGTGGTTTCTGAAAGGACCTGCTTTTGTGTTGATGAAGATGACCGTACAGATGAGATAATGGAATAATCCTGAAACAGCGTATCACATGACAACAGCTTACAAACACACCCGGAGAGATCTGGAAACTCAGCAAGTCCCTGTGAGCGAGACTAAAACCTGCCAGACCAGATTCTCTCCCACACGACGGCACAAATCAATTACTCCATATTACACAAATTACACCTTGATGGCAGAGGCTATTTTCACTAACTCTGCCCACTAGTGTGAGGTTGAGCTAAACAACATTACAAAAGACACCAAGCAGCAGCAGTAGTACAGCAGAATTATGTACAATGCCTGCGTGTTATTGGTCAAACTACTTAGCT
>NW_015506851.1:34152-43290 GCF_001515645.1 Sinocyclocheilus grahami | reverse complement strand
AAAAAAAAAAGTATTCTCGTAGCTTCGTAACATTACAGTTGAACCACGGACTACTTTGTCGATCATCTTGGTACGTTTCTGGGCCTTGATCGTGGTAGTACCCTTGCTGTCTATGAACGGCGGTCTTACGGAACAACACGAGGGTGAGTAATTCATGACAGAATTAATGCTTTCACCTGAGGATTTAATGTAGCCTACTTCATGTGTCTGTGCCATTTGTTTTGAAAAGAACAGAAATATTGTACTATAGTCTACTTCAACCAGACATGTTCACAAGTCTCTGAGGTCCACGTCTCAAGTCTTTGCTCTATTTCTAGCAATAGTTCTTTCAGCTAGTTATTTTAATTAACAGTGTGTGAGGCTAAATCAGTTTCGAAACGTTAAAACGAATGACTTCTACTGAATGTCTTGTTCATTTATTCAAACGGTCTAATAAAGCACACGCACTTTTATTGAAATCATTCATTTAATTTTATACAGAACATTTTTAAACCTTTTATTTTATTTACCGGTATTTTACATTATTTCTGTATGCAGCAATACAATTTGACTTGTACGTGATCTTTGTATTTAGTTTTTTTAATCGGTCAAAATTCTTATTGTCGGTTAACTCCTTATTTATGGTCATCCTTAATTTCACATGTTATACTATTCAATTTTTTATTAATATTTTTAAAAGCAATTATTTTAGGAAAAACTCATTTTAAAATTGTGGTTAGTTTCAACAGTTATATTCATATTTAATCTCTTCACATAAACAAACTAAGGCTTTGTCTGTGCTCTTTCTATTTAAAATTAGAGGCAACCACTGCATTTTAATCACGATCCAAAAAAAGATGCTGCATACATGCAACACGAGCAGTTTTTAATCTAAATTAGATTGAATAATTTGAAGCAAAAACAGAATGATTTGACTTCAGATTTGTGAAACTATAGCACATTACACGAACAGTACACGGGCTGATGAACGCACATTCACTCTCTGCCAGCAGGTGGCGCTTAAGTAACACCAGTGATACAGCGTTTCCTTGGTTACCGCTGCTTATGAACGCTAATATAATTAACAGAGGCAGGAGGAAAAGAAATACCACCTAAACTTTTCTAAGGACAGGCAGTTCCCTCAGAGATACATTCATATTAACTCCCAGCCCAACTGTATCGCGATTCATTTAACGTCTCAAGCGATTAGAATCGTCACATATTTGTATCGATTTTCAACCGGCTCGTTACATTGTTACATCTCTGCGCTTCAGGTTTGGCTTCTGTGCCGTGTTTGCTGTGTAAAGATGCTTTTACGCTGTGTAGTTTATTTACAATGCGATCTTACATTAATCATGATTTTAAAACGTTTCTATAGTGGGTATATTACCGTTTCGAGCCAGTGTCGTGTGTGTATATAGCTAATAATGCTGGCGTGGTGTGTTTAGAGATGAATTGTTCAGACATTTGCTACTGCAGGACATATCGATCGGGAATGAACAGTAAAATGTGGTGTATGGTGCTGTCATGTGGGGTAGTAAAGGAGAATGTGAATGGAATACCTAAATGACTTGCGTTTCTTTCGAGTCTCGCGAGTCACGAGTTCAAGTCAAGTCGCAAGTCTCTATTTATGTGACTTAAGTGCGACTCGAGTTTCCATCTCTGACTTCAACAACTGGACCGGACAGATTCAAGGAATCACAACCGCGCATGCGCTTCCAAAGATCATCACATCACACACGGAAGACACCTGTCCCAGAGGGAAGACTAAGCTTACCATTATCTAGCAGGCGAACTCGTCATGCTGTTATTTATAAATAAAACAAAAATTGCATAATTTAGATATCCTGTGTCTCACACACACACACACACACACACACACACACACACAGAGTACTGTTATCAGAATGCATTTATTCTGTCCTTTAACACAGTCCTGAACTTGGCTTACCGCTGCATTATACTGCCATCTACTGGCCATTTTAGCATGGCACACATATCAGTACAGTACTGTACATGTTAGGAGAAATATTTTCCTGGTATGGACTTCTAAGGCTGTGTTTTCAGATGATCTGTCAGAGACGTGCCTCTACTGTGGCTTGCAAGATGTAAGATGTAAGATGTAAGTCAGCAGTGCTTTTGGGTGTCAATGGTTTGTTTTTCTTAGACAGATTGTTTACACAAATGGATTATGCTCATCACTGATACACAAGAGTGTTTTTTGTTAAATAATTTAAAAAAAAGAATTTTCTACCTTGAAATGTCTTTTTTTTCCAGATTCAGAGAGAACAATGTTGCAGCTGGTTCGATCAGGACTGTGTTAAGAAGGAGTTTATTTTGCCCAGCATGCATTTAACCCCTAAACATTCATCGTCTTAGTTCTTTACAATTGTATATAGTTCCTCAAGGTTATATTTACATAACATTAAAAATCTTATTTAGTATTGGTTTGTTTTGTAGTGTGCATTTATTCTTACACATTGAATCCAACGTTTTTCTGATCATATAAACACATTTGAACCTTAACTTGTTTCTAATTTTTCTTGTGAAATTAAAATGAAATCTCTTCTCGAAATAGTAAGCAGTCTAAATCTCATTAAAATATAATCATAATGATTACCAATTCTAAGTGATATGGGTGCTTCAATTACAAATCGATAAATAGAGTTAAGACATCATTTCTGATAGATTTGTCAATATCTGATCAATATGCTTTATAAAATAGAAAGGGGAGATGGTCATACATACTTACTCACTGCAGAGGAATCAACCAACACAACATGAACTTGTGACATTATTAGCAGCCTGTGAAGATAACTGTTAGTTCGTTGTAGATTCCAGAAGCAAGAAGAGTTGAGGAAAGCTGGGAGCTGCAGAGACTGCTGGACTGTCTGTCTTCAGGACATTAAATGACCTGGCTTCTTCTTTAAGATCTTCTCTGGAAGGACCCGTGAGACTGTACGTGTTGTTTTTGGCCAGTGGAGAGACTGGCTCATTGACATACAGCAGAGGGTATGCACGCTTTATCTACAAATGTCTTCCTTTTGTTGTTATGAATACTCGAGACTAGAATCTTCTATTGCCTCATGATTCGATTTGATTACAGTTCAAATAATACTGATTCAGTTTCAAAACATTTCTTGACGTACACAATGCATCTTTTCCTCCCATTCTTTTATTAAACATGATTGCTGTATTAATAATCACATTGTTGTTTTCTGTTTGTTATTAATACTTACAAAGATGCAATTGTTCTACAAAGAGTAGAACAATTTTAAGAAACAAATAAAATGTACAGAACCTTAAGTTTTTCATTTCATATCTAAACAGGCATTCAAGTAAGAAAAACAAATTGAATAATCAAATGTGAAAATAACCACTGCTTAGTCTTTAGTGTATTTATGACAAATTAACTGATTATTAACAGCAGGCAAAAATTTTATTTTTGTACATACTGGTTGATTTTCAGATTTTGGTATATTTTGCTTCTATAACATGTGATTTTTTTAATTCAGTTTGTTCTCATATCTCTGTCAGCTTTTCTTAACTTTGTCTAAGATTAGCGTTTTTCAATCATGTATGTCTGCATTTGAAAACGGCGAGTGTTTGGTATCACTGGAAAGCTCATTCTCTTTAGTGTAATGATAGTCTGTCTATATCTGGTCATTGTCTATGTGGAGCTCAACAACAGGGAAACATGAAGGCTGATCTAAACCAGGAGATGAAAATGCATTGGCTGAAGGCAATTCGCCATGACCTAATTCACCGAAATGCATCACGTGCAGAGGCCGACAAAGTACTCAACTCCATTACTTGAGTGAAAGTACAGATACTGCTGGTCAAATATTACTCCATTACAAGTAAAAGTTGTAAAGACAGATTTTTACTAAAGTCAAAGTACAGAAGTACTTGCTTTTAAAAGTACTTAAGTACCAAATTTCCTTTTTTATGTCAATGCACTGTTTTATTGTTGTACGTAGTACTTGCAATACTTCTGAAGCAACTTACAATACATTACACCTACTGAATACACTGACTAGCTTGTAGTATCTCTGGAATAAAGAGCTTTTAGAATGTTAAAAACCCTAGTGGAAAAAACTAAACATAACTAAACTTAACACCCCTACCCACCCGCACAAAAGCAGGATAGTGATCTCACACAGCTCTGGACACATCTATGTGTAGCCATTCCTCCACATCTGAACAGAGTGGACAGTGAAATCCTGTAAATACAGAGTGATAAGGAAGAAACAAAATCAAACCTGCTTTAAAACCCAGCAACACAACTGTAGCTGTATAACTTTACAACAGCAGCACTGCTTTAACAAAAAAGCAAAACAGCGAGACTTATTTGACATCAAAACAAACATGTTAAATGCTGTCTAATCGCTCTCGGTACTTTGATGTCTCACACAGAACGGTCTGCAGTGCTGCTTCAGTCCAACACCTATTGTGTTTTATTAGGAGATGCACAACACTTCTTCTGTGGCTTTATAGCTAATATTTTCACTTACACAATTTAGCAAAATCAGACAATATTGTGTCTAATATATACCACAATATTAACTTCTTATTATTGAATTGTTGTAAATAAATATCACATTTGCAGCTGGTCAGTGTTCAAAAAATGCTGAGAAATCACTTCATGTAGCCCTACAAGAGTGATTACCGATAAACTGTCTGAAAAAAAGAGAATCACGTTTTAGGGAAGAAAAAAAAACACGTACTGACTTTCAAAGCTGCTACAGAGTAACGACTTTCTACTTCGAGGATCTTGATAGAAATGTCGTGGAGTGAAAAGTACAATATTTGTCTTTCAAATGTAGTGAAGTTAAAGTCATAAGTTCCCAGAAGAATTAATACTCAAGTAAAGTACAGATACTCAAAAAGTGTACTTAAGTACAATACTCAAGTAAATGTACTTAGTTACTGTCCGCCTCTGATCACGTGACATGCTCCGCTAGCGCCAGTGTTGCCCACCTAGCGACTTTGTTGATAGATTTAGTGACTTTTTTCAAAAAAGCACCTAGCGACTTCTTGGACAAACCTTATTTAGTTTGAGAGACTCGTCGAAACTGCCACACGAGCGCGAGGTCTTGCTTTGGCAGGGCGTCGAAGTCACAGCACAGCCCTTGTCTTTATCTTGTGTGTATTTGATTTCATTAGACGACGTCGTGATTATAAATCAGGGTTTTTGTGCAGATTAACATCTAAGGGAGAGCTGGTTATGTATGGGCCACGTTTCAGTCACTATTGACAACACTTGACAACAGAAACAGAAAAATATATCAATGAAAACGGTTTTATTGAGAATTTGGCTGCTATAAAATCCAGTTTGTGAGCACGGAGAAGCAAACAGATGTGAAAGGCAATATGATGCTAATTAGTGTATGACGTCGTTCAAGCGGGCTTTAGCTGCTTTCAGATGAAAGAACAGTTGTAACACTGGCGAGCACTGAAACACAGGCATCAGTGCAGTGAAGATGGGGAAAACACAGAAATTCAGTGCTAACGCATCAGAAAAAGATGCAAGCCGCTCTCTACAGCTCGATTAACCCTCTAACATGTCAAACGTGTTTTGTGATAGAATGCCTTATGCGAGGGAGTGATAACGGCCATCAATATTTAGTGATTCACAGCTGAGAGACAAAGGGCCTCCCATAATGAGTTTAATTATGTCATCTTTCCTCATGTGTTCATTTCAGTTGTTACTGATCAAAACTGATTTTTGCCATATATTTTAGGTCACACATTGTGCGGCATGTCAGAGGAAATGATGTCCTCTGAAGAATCAGAATGAATATACCCCTATTGAGTTAAGTCATGTTCGTATGAAGAACACAAGGAAAGAACACATGCGTGTTTATCAGATGGCACAGCTATGGGATATTGTAGGGATGGATTTAGTGTGAAAGCTCACACCAACAAAAGAAGGCTACCAGTATATCTGTGTCATGGTAGATTACTTTACAAAGTGCTGTGAGGTTTCCCACTGAAAACAGAAAGCAACCTGCATTATAAAACTCTTTCACAAATTTGGTGCCCCTAAAAGGCTCTTAACACATCAAGTGCTGAGGCAAAACAAAAGAAGTCAGCAGAGAAAGGGGGGCAAACTAGACCCTGATTATATTGGGCCACACACCGTCACTAAAGTTGATGGACAAAGTGTAGACCTTATGGATGAAGGTAAACCTGGATCACCCGGTTCACTTTTTAGAAGATCCTACTGACACTAAGACACTACTGGTTATTTTTACACAATGCCTGCCATTCTATGTAAATTTATATGAGCTCCTGTGGTGAAAGCAGCATTAAAGGGTTAGTTCACCCAAAAATGAAAATTAGCCCATAAATTACTCGCCCTCAAGTCATCCTAGGTGTATATGACTTTCTTCTTTCAGACAAATCCAGTCGGAGTTATATTAAAAATGGTCTTTGGTCTTTCAAGCTGTTTAATGCCACTCAGCGGGTGTTGCATGCATCAGTCCAAAAGAAGTTAAATAAAAAGTGTCTCACACGGCTCCGGGGGGGGGGGGGGGGTGAACAAAGGCCTCCTGTAGCGAATCCATGCATTTTTGTAAGAAAAATATCCATATTCAAAACGTAATAATCACTTTAATGTAGCTTGCGCTCACTGTTGTAACAGAAGCAGCTCCAGGCGGATGACGTATGAGTTCAGCGCTGTGAATAAACTTCAACTTTACTGATCAGTGCACTGATGTCAGACTCATTTTGGATAATAAGGTTTGTTAAATTGTTAAATGCCCTGCCTCCATTATGTATCTCTGCCACGTCATTATAAGGTTTGATCACCACAGTTGAGTGATCATTGCAAAAAAAAAAATTTGTATATATATATTTATGTACTGTATATATATTCTGTTTATGTATATACTGTACTCTATATATAGTACCAGGCAAATGTTTGGACTCACGAATGGGAAAGTGTCCAAACTTTAGACTGGTACTGTATCGGGCCCAAAAAACCCATATGGGTCGGGCTCTGATTTAGAGTGGCTCAATAGCGCGGTATGCGGTATTATCGCCATATATACAGGGTTTGTACAAGGTGCTTGAATTTGACTTTTTCAAATTTAAGTCCTGGAAAACCCCTAAAACTGCCATATTTATGAAAAGGTACTTGAAAAGTATTTTAATGCTTAAAAGTCAGTATATATGAAATTAGTAGTCATTTTTGTTTTCGATAAAAATGATCTTTTCTCCCAAAACTGACCATGCAGTGCGTCTGATATAAATACAGAGCCATTTCTCCTGGCTTTTAGCAGCGCACGAGATCTCGCGATGTTACTGCTGGAGGTGAACAGCGGTCTCGTGATATCAGTAACAGTTGTTCCCTCTCGAGTCGTCACTCGACATTGCTTCGGGAATTACCCTTTCCTCCAAACACTACTGAAGCCTTATTGAATCACGCCAGTGAAACTGGCCAATGGTGTTCAAGCGCGCGAAATATGAGGGTATGTGATTTAATAAAGCAATACAGTGGATTTATAACAGCTACGGGGCGTTGTTAGACACGACGCGAAGCTTTAGCTGTTATAAATCCACTGTAGACCACGGCTTCACGGGGGTTATTGATTTATAAAACTTGTATTATTCCATATACGTAGTAAGGTTTCACAAAATAAATCGGAGCAAATAAAGTGTAATGATATTAATAAACACAGTATTCTTCCACCAAACAATGTAGCTCCTCAGAAACAGTTGTGGTTGCTACAAAGTGGTTGCCGAGCAACACACAGACGTAAACAAAGGTGTGTGTTACTTTGTAGCATCATTTAGAACAGCTTCGGCTCAGCCAATCAGAATCAAGCACCGGAACTCTCCACTTTATAATAGAAAAGTGAAATCCATGACCAGCGAGCGAAAGATTTGTTTGCTCGTTATGGATGAAATGGCCATCAAGGATCCGCTTTATTGCAATAAAGGAGCAGACATGACCGAGGGTCAGGCATGGTCTTCATGGTTAGAGCTATTAAAGGGAACTGGAAGCAGGTTCGGAGATCAGACCATTTTCACAGAAATCTAAAAATAAACAAAAACAAACAAACTACTATTTCAATACCTTCTTTTCTCATTCTTTAGGCAGTTGCATTCTTTTTTAAGCAAAACCTCAATGCCAAGTGAGCAAGTTGCAGCCAAAATGTTACATAAAACACAGTCACTGATTCTGCGATTATTCCGTACGTATATTCACAACGAAATAGTACCATAAGTGTTGAGTTTTGGTCCTAAGAGGACCGGATTTCTCATGACAGCGGCACACGTGATCCGAGTTAGCCGTTACGCTGTCTCCAATAGTGCGTAGTGCAGAGCCAGTCGTCTCCCGATAGTGAGACCATCTCTGGGTAAACACATCACAACAAGGCAACATGTTGAGCACCTTTAAATGAATGTCACGTGTCTTCACGTCACGGCCGGACACAATCGAGCGTGTCTCCTGGCAACAGCAGCGCAGCCACACAGTGGCCGCCAGACGAGCCCCGCCCCCTGAGTCTGTAAAGACCAACGATTGGCTGTTCTGACGGGAAGGCGGGACTTCCTTCGCTTGTAGTTTCTCCCAGTCAGCCATCTTTGATAAAGCTTTGCTTCATGTGTTGTTGACTTGTATGTATTTATTTGTTGTGATTGTTACTTTTATTCATTCTTTTACTCATTTATTCCTGTTTTAGTCAGTAAATGAAATCTAATAGTGTCATTATTGTAGACCTTTATGAGTCTGTGAGGAGGGTTTCTCTCCTGCTTCTCGGTCCATAGGGTTAGACCAGTTATGTGTCATCTCAGCACGATATATTCATATGCTGAATTTAATTCTATACAGTTCAGATTGAATCCGGCGAGAGTGTCTTACAAATCTGTTTTTTAATATTGTTTACATTTATATGGCACTGTAATGCCGCCAGACGAGCCCCGCCCCCTGAGTCTGTAAAGACCAACGATTGGCTGTTCTGACGGGAAGGCGGGACTTCCTTCGCTTGTAGTTTCTCCCAGTCAGCCATCTTTGATAAAGCTTTGCTTCATGTGTTGTTGACTTGTATGTATTTATTTATTGTGATTGTTACTTTTATTCATTCTTTTACTCATTTATTCCTGTTATAGTCAGTAAATGAAATCTAATAGTGTCATTATTGTAGACCTTTA
>NW_015506851.1:31339-33908 GCF_001515645.1 Sinocyclocheilus grahami | reverse complement strand
GGTTTTATTTGACACGGAGCCTCAGCTGGACAGACGTTGAGATCATGTGACCAGACTAATACTGAGTGCACCTGAGGAAGAGCCCACTTCAGTGATGGACGTCTGGTATTGTGACGTCACCCAGTAAATCAGGAGAAATAACAGAACTCAGAGAACTAACAGAAGGAGCCTAAACAAAACCAGTAGTTTGAGTATCGTTAAACCATATATCTGCTTAACTGAAGAACAAAAACCATTAATTTCTAGTCGGGAGGCACTGATACCAGAGACTGTACGTGTCACTTGTATAGTTTTGAATGGGGACAAATACAGCGCTCTAAACAGCATTCTATCGAAGGAAGCCACGCCTCCGGAAGAAAAGAGCCAATCGCTATTCAGTAAAGTCAGCGCATCACTGCAGCTGCCGCTAGAACCCCGGTTGCTATAGAAACAGTCAGCGCTCTTGAGATGTGCGCTTAGGACCGCGCATGCACTCTAGCCTGAAAAATACGCTTTTTAACGCTAATGAGCAAAAAAATAATGTTTATTAGATGTTTGTTGTCAGAATTCATTGATGGTTTCAAATATGAAATGTAATAGTAAGCTTGGTGATACTGCGCTCTTGCTCTACTCGTAATCCTGTATCGCTCGGATATGTCAAAAACAAGTAAAACAATGCACAAGCTATTAAAGATAGGCTAGTTGACGCGCGCAGCCTTCTGCTGCATGATCGCGCACTCAGCACACGCATCATGTGGATTGAAATTAAATCGTAAATGTAAAACAAACAAAAATTATAGGAGCATTGGCCGCAAACGTTTTTGTCTCATCAGGTGATTAACTCTCGCTCCCTCACTAGTGTGCTGACTGCTGAACTAGGGAGCTGATGGAGAGATGTAGTTCTGAGTGTTTATTTTGTTCTCTTCATCTTAAACAGAGAAACTCCCGCTGAAGCGACTGAGAGCCTCGGCACACACTTATAAAGATGGCGTTTATTAAAGAGGAGACTGAAGACTTCAGGATTGAAGAAGTGTTCAGTCTGAAACAAGAAGACACCGAGGAACAAACAGGTTGGTTTCGTTCTCAAAGCTCAGCTCGCTCGTTTGGAAATGTCCAGCTCTGCAGAAATGAATGGTGTTTGTGAAGTGGTTTTATTTGACACGGAGCCTCAGCTGGACAGACGTTGAGATCATGTGACCAGACTAATACTGAGTGCACCTGAGGAAGAGCCCACTTCAGTGATGGACGTCTGGTATTGTGACGTCACCCAGTAAATCAGGAGAAATAACAGAACTCAGAGAACTAACAGAAGGAGCCTAAACAAAACCAGTAGTTTGAGTATCGTTAAACCATATATCTGCTTAACTGAAGAACAAAAACCATTCATTTCTATTCGGGAGGCACTGATACCAGAGACTGTACGTGTCACTTGTATAGTTTTGAATGGGGACAAATACAGCGCTCTAAACAGCATTCTATCGAAGGAAGCCACGCCTCCGGAAGAAAAGAGCCAATCGCTATTCAGTAAAGTCAGCGCATCACTGCAGCTGCCGCTAGAACCCCGGTTGCTATAGAAACAGTCAGCGCTCTTGAGACGTGCGCTTACGACCGCGCATGCAGTCTAGCCTGAAAAATACACTTTTTAATGCTAATGAGCAAAAAAATTAATGTTTATTAGATGTTTGTTGTCAGAATTCATTGGTGGTTTCAAATATGAAATGTAATAGTAAGCTTGGTGATACTGCGCTCTTGCTCTACTCGTAATCCTGTATCGCTCGGATATGTCAAAAACAAGTAAAACAATGCACGAGTTACTAAAGATAGGCTAGTTGACGCGCGCGGCCTTCTGCTGCATGATCGCGCACTCAGCACACGCATCATGTGGATTGAAATTAAATCGTAAATGTAAAACAAACAAAAATTATAGGAGCATTGGCCGCAAACGTTTATTTTAAACGTCAAGCATCCGCAACTTATTTAAAGTGAAACTAGCAGCCAGTGTGAAATGCGCTAGGCTATACGCGTCTCTCATTTTGCACCAATACAGATGTACGAGCGGTGCATGTTTTGCTTGTTGACGATATTTACATTATATGAGTTGCTTTGGAATTAAGTAGCAGCACAATTCAGATTATAAAAAACACTGATCTATATATCTATTTATCTACATGTATATGTGTGTGTGTGTATGTGTACACACACTTGATTATACATTTAGTCAGGAATTAGTTTATAAAAAGTCTAACTAGTAAAATGTGTACAAGTTATGTCACAGTAACACAATAACAACTATTGTAAGTAAGCTAATAATAAAAAGACTTGTGTAAACGATATCCTCTGCTGGATCAAGCCACCGCATTCTTCTTCTTCTGAGGTAAATTCTGGCTTTTTCCTCTCAGCGCGTCGTCTTCTGAGGTAAATTCTGTCTTTTTCCTCTCAGCGCGTCGTCTTCTGAGGTAAGTTCTGGTTTATTCCTCTCAGCGCGTCGTCTTCTGAGGTAAATTCTGTCTTTTTCCTCTCAGCGCGTCGTCTTCTGAGGTAAATTCTGTCTTTTTCCTCTCAGCGCGTCGTCTTCTGAGGTAAGTTCTGG
>NW_015506851.1:20761-31080 GCF_001515645.1 Sinocyclocheilus grahami | reverse complement strand
GATGGCAGACATGTAGTACTTCGATTCTAGACCAAAATTACATCACGTTCCTATTCAAAGTGTTCGAGGAAATAGCAGAGCAAGTGAGCGATCGTGTCATTGATGCGGAAGCAGTTCAGTTCAGAGAGTGCGAGTAAGCTGTGAGAAAATCACCAAATGGCTAATAAAAAGTTGTACCGTGAGGATGTGTTGCAAATGTTATTTACCGATTCTGACTCTGAAGGGGAATATTTGCCGATCTGTCTTCTAATAATTGCGCTTCTCCCGGTACATCTTTGCAGCGCAATGGTGCCGCCGTGCAAGACGAGAGTGTTCACGAGCGGGGATGGGGGTGGCAGGGCAATATCTATTATTTCCTGAATATTACTGATGAACTGATCAAAAAGTAGGCTGCTGTTCACATGTGATTTACTACTATATAGTATAGTAATAATTTAGTATGTTCTCCTGTTTTATTGTTGGTTTCCTCTTTTCTGATCATTTGGAATGAGAATAAAAAGCCCCCCAAAAAAAACACGGAAATGACATGATTATTGTGACATTCAAGAGGGCCGCCCCTGATGACGTCATAATATGCAAATTAGATGAGTATATTTACACCCCACACAAACTTTCGGTCATGCCCAACATTTTTCTAATTTACAGTAGATCTCTATCTTTAAGCCCTTTCAAGCCACAAGCTGTTGAAATCTTGATTTTTCCAAAAAAACTGGCGCCTAAAGGGTTCATATAGGACTTGGAGGCAAACAGTAAAAAATACTGTAATTTTCATCAGTTATGGCTCGCTAGCATTCTGCCTGCTTTAAATCAGACATAGAGGGGAAGTAGTGCGGTAAGATCACATTTATTTGAATGAATTAATTATATCATTTATTTGAAATAATTAGTGCATGCGAGAAAGAGGGATGAAAGTTGCGTGTGTGAATTACCTGCATCTGCGCATCTCTCTCTACCAGCAATAAAGTTTAGTTGCATCAAAAACAGCGATTATATCCCCTTGTTGCTGAGAAATATAATGTAGCGATTCAGTGTAGAAGCTATTTTATCAATGTTTGCGTTGCGCGATTTCTGATATCTGTGTTCAGTTATGTGTGTATGCGTGCATCTATGAAAGCATTGTAGCCTACTGCATACAGTTTTAGTTTAGCTACAATCCAGACCCAAACCCAAGAGACCTTCAGGTCGGCGGCAGTTTGCCCAATTTAACATATTGAATCGGCGTCAGGGCCGTCGGCGAGAGTGAGAACTCTTGATTGGAAGTTCAGTTTAGCGAACGAGTCAGTGCCCGAGAATTCAAGTGAAAGTGATGAAAACCAGTAAATGAAGGTGGCACAGACTGAGGGCTGTTCTAATGTTATGTGATCTTACCCAAGTATGTGAATATATTCATAACAACATGAGCGGCTAAAAATGAATAAAGTTATCAACATAACTGATATTCAAAATTGTAAACAAGCGCTGCTTTGTTTACATTTCATATATCTTGTATATTCTTGTTTCGGTTTCTCCTTTTTGAATGACGAATACATTCTATTGATAGCTGCTGATATAGACAGCTAATTGTTCACACACAGAATGCATGTGCTAGTTTGCAGTTGGCTGTGGTCTGTATAGTTTGTTCAATCGCAGCTTTTTGGTCCAGATGCTGCCGACGCAAGGAGACAACACAGTCGGCTTTTGTAGCCGCTAGTTGTTTGAAGTGTCCCGGCCTTAAATGCTTTTATGTTGCTTTTCACATCTTTTGCTTTGTGGATTTAAACTGTGGTTAACTTGTATTTATCTTTTTTTCTTTAGACCAGCTGGTGCTGAAAGAGGAGAATCAAGATCTGAATGAAATGGAACAGACAGATCAGTATGAGAAACACCATGATTTCATAACTGGTGAAAAAGCCACACAAACGGCTTCTATAAATTCACACTGTTCATTCAACATTCAACAGTAAGTAAAGAAACACATGCAAAGAAACAGATTCATGAAGGCTCACGGCCAGTTCAGCACACAAGACAAAAGTAAAAAACACCAGTTATGAAAGTTTATGAACAACAGGTGCAACGGTCACATAAATTCTGCCAAGTTTCTTAATGGTTGTAACGAAAATTTGACAATTCTTCCACCGTGCAGTTTCGCTAGTAAACTGTAAGTAGTTTTCCTAATTGCTTTATCTCAGTAATTGCTCACTACCAGTTTATGTGTGCATGCTATTTGCCATGTTGTGACAGATCGCTAGATCAGTTACAAGACCAAAACAAGTTTCATTTTAAATAGAGCTTGTAATATATAACAAGAAACGGCATGCACACATTAAATGTAAGGAATAATCCACAGCTAGCATATGCCTTAAAATATTTTAATATAGGACTTGGAGTCAAACAGTAAAAAATACTGTAATTTTCATCAGGTATGGCTCGTTAACATTCTGCCTGCTTTAAATCAGACACAGAGGGGAAGTAGTGCAGAAAGAGTTTTACACAGAAAAATTAATTACTGTAAAAAGATTAAGATCACATTTATTTGAATTAATTAATTATATCATTTATTTGAAATAATTAGTGCATGCGAGAGAATTACATGTGTCTGCGTAGTGTAGAAGCTATTTTATTAATAAAAGTTTGTGCGCCACAATGTTTCTGTGTGTGCGCTGCGCGATTTACGATCTAAATTTAGACTTTACATTTAGTCATTTTGCAGACACTTTTATCCAAAGCGACTTACAATTGGGGAATACATAAAACGATTCTTCTTAAAGAGGCAAACAGACACAGGAAGTGTTTGTAATACCAAGTTCCCTTTTAGTCGGTTGGTTACGTCGGATGACTGATGAATTAGGATCTCGCTTAGAGAGACCAATCCACTTCGAGTGTTAACTAAATGAGCCAATGCACATTGGCATGCGATTAATGCATCCAGCTGCCGCTGATCACAGCGTGAGTATAAGTAGGCAGCAGGTGCAGCGCATATTCAACTTTTCACTTCGGAGCCGAGCGATCACATCGTTTTGCTCCTGACTACTCGACTGAGAGAAGTTCAGCGTGCTCTTTGAGAGCTCTTCGTGTTGGCGGTACGCCAAATCAAATTGTGCATAAACTTTAACCGCCAGCTGTTTATCATGACTGCTGGAAGTGCATTCTTCAAGCATCAATTCAATCGCATCTTCCTCTACCGTAATATGTTAAGGTAAATTTCGGATTTCTGCTTACTAAATGATTTGTACATATGCTTGCCTATCTGAAATTTGCCTGAAATTTGGTGTGAGGTTGCGGGTATTGCATACAGTGTTAACTCCCGCAAGTGCCATGTTCGGTAAATTCCCCACTCACTTATGAGACGCGTGATCTGCGCTGCCTTGTCTCTCTCTCTTTTGCGTGCGTTCTGCAGCAGTCACTTGGATAAGTCGTTGTTGCTTATGGAACTTGTTGGCTTTTGATGAGTTTGAGCGTGTGATGCGCGCTGTGAAAAAGTGTGTTGGAAACACAAATTGAGGACCAATCTACACCTTATTGATGACCCGTGGCGTTAATGTACTGCATCTGTGCCAGCGCGTGATGTAATAAAACTGCAGCTCGTTAATAAACTTTTTTTAAAATTTTTTATCCATTTTATACAATCCGCCTTCAATTAGCAAGTGCACTCGTGCATAAACTATTTTCAAGTTCAACACTTTTTGTTCCATTCAGTTGTGGATGCTGCTGAATCACAGAGACCGCTGCGGCTCAGCAAAGAGACATGCGTGTGTGTGTGTGAGTGTGAGAGAGTGTGTGTGCTTTCTTTTGAAAAAGTTTTCCCAGAAATACTTCGCTATTTAATGCCTTTTTCTTTACAAATTGTATTATCAGCATAACAATTTGAGTAAATGTGTAAAAGGTATGGCATGATGCCATCCTTCTAGAACAATGTGCATTTATGTTAAAATTTTAACATAAATTATCAAGTTTAGTTATTCTTATTTCTTTATTGCAAAACGCTAACACTGGCACCGTTTTGGAGAGAAATGGGCTCTCATTTTAACCCATATCATGGTGTGTGATGCTGAACTATGAGTTTCTAATGGTGTTTGTATTTGCACCGTTCTAAACATTAATATTTTATGTGAAACAACAGCATGCTGTCTCAGTGGCCTTACACATGATTTTAAGTCTATTTTTTCAAACTTTATGATTTAAATGAGGATGATTGTACTGAGAATAACTTTCATCTTTTCTTCAACTGAATACTGTTTCCGTGCTCTTTTAATGTATTTTAAAGAGTTGGCAGTCAAAATTAAAACTGCTGGATGAAGGATATTCTTCATTCTTTATGAGAAGCAAGATAATGTGAATTACAGAATGTACAACGTTTTTAAAATATACAAGATGCAGTGTACAGCGATTATTATGAGGGGGTAGAATCCACAGCTCAGTACTCAATACTCGTGAGTACTTTTAAATAGGCTACTCTTTCACTCTTACTCAAGTAGTTTTTTTGGACAAGTACTTTTACTGTACTCGCACTACATTTTTTGGAAGGTAATGGTACTTTACCTGTTACACTAGTTGTGTCCCAGGTCTGTAGGTACTCGTCTGGTCTGTCCGGCGATGCATATATGGCCTGTGGAGAAGCTGCCTCCACCTTACACGGTACGGCGTTACTGCAGGTTCTACAGACTAAAGCACTGAGGGACCTGCACGAGGGTGGTCACGATCCGGAAGTTCTAAAAGAGCTCCGAACCGCAACTGATCTCGTGTTCTGAGCGACGAAGGTCATTGCGAGTTCTCTTAGTCGTGCGATGTCCACACTTGTGGTCCAGGAGTGTCACCTCTGGTTGTGTCTGGTCGACATGAGGGACCCCGACAAAGTTCGGTTCCTTAAGGTCCCTGTGTCTCAGGCCGGCCTTTTCGGCAACACAATCGAGAACATGGCCCAGCAGTTCTCGGCTGCACAGGAGCAGACTGAGGCGATTCCAACCTGCTCATAGCCGAGGGCGGCCCCCTGCATCCACCCCCACTCCCGTGCTGCATACGCAGCGGCCTCAACCAAGCGGCGCCGTGGAGCTGGGCATAGGCAGGCCACCCCGCCCGTCCAGGCCCCCGTCAACCTGGCAGTGAACGGAAGAGCAAGAGGCCTCGGGACGGGCGACCCAGAGAGAGAGGAAACTGCTCTTTGGGGGATGGTGAATGCACCTCTCCCTACCCCGGAGGAGAGCAGGGTGGAGAATCTGGTTTCCAAAAATCTCAACAGGAGAGTGGTTTTCTCTCTCTGGGTCCCACGAGGGCATGGAGAGTCGCGGACAGACCAACAACGAACCACACTCATCCTCCTCTCTGGCCAGAAGGCAGCAGTGAGTGGTTCGAGAGCGTCATCAAAGACCCTACTCGCGCATCCTCTGCCAAACCGTGGAACCAGGTAAGTGTTGCACTGCACACTCGGACCCCTCTTCGGGTCCCTGCGTTCCACCTCGCTGCCCCAGTGCGGGTACGTCGGTGATCCCGCTGGTCCAGCTTGTGTGGTGTCTGGGTGCCTGGCTACCCAAACCGTTTCGCTGGCTCCTGCGGACCATCAGACTCGACTATGCGATTCAGTTAGCCCGGCGTCCCCCCAAGTTCAGCGGCATCCGCTTCACATCAGTGAAGGCGGCTGATGCTCCTGTCTTGCGTGCGGAGATCGCAGTCCTACTGGCGAAGGATGTGATGGAGCCGGTCCCTAAAGGACGCATACTTTAATGTGTCGATCCTTCCGCACCACATACTATTGCTGCGGTTCGTGTTCGAAGGACGAGTATATCAGTACGAGGTCCTACCCTCCGGGCTGTCGCTCCTGTTTTTCACGTAAGTTACGGAGGCAGCCCTTGTTCCCCTGAGAGAACAGGGCGTTCGCATTCTCAACTACCTCGATGTCTGGCTCATACTAGCTCAGTCTCAGGATCAGTTGTGTGCACACAGGGACTTGGTGCTTTCGCACCTCAGGTGGGCGTGGCTGCCGCCAAACCTTCACCCTGGGGTCAGACCCTTCGTTTCTCCGGGCAGGAGTGCCCCTGGAACAGGTTTCCAGGCAAGGCGTGGTTTACACAGATGCCTCCACCACTGGCTGGGGGGGCCACGTTCGACGGGCTTGCAGTGTTGGGGGTTTGGACGGGCCCCCAACTGCACTGGCATACCAATTGCCTAGAGTTGCTGACAGTATGCCTGGCCTTGAGCCGTCTCAAGAGGCGATTAGGAGGCAAGCGCGTGCTGTCCGCACGGACAACAATGCGACCATTGCGTACATCAACCGACAAGGTGGTCTACGCTCCCGTCGCATGCCGCAACTTGCCCGCCATCTCCTCCTTTGGAGTCAGAAGCATCCAAGGTAATTCACATTCCTGGTCTGCACAACTGGGTAGCCGACGAGCTGTCACGAGCTGCATTCCCGGGAGAATGGAGACACCATCCCCAGACGGTCCAGCTGATTTGGAGTCGTTTCGGAGCTGCTCAGGTAGACCTGTTTGCCTCTCCAGAAACCTCTCACTGCCAGTTGTTCTACTCTCTGGCTGAGGGAACACTCAGCACGGACGCACTGGCACACAGCTGGCCGCAGGACCTTCGCAAGTATGTTTCCCCCAGTGAGCCTTCTTGCACAGACACTGCAAGATCAGGGAGAACGAGGAGCAGGTCCCGCTCGTGTCGCCTTACTGGCCCACTCGGACTTGGTTCCCGGAACTGATGCTCCTTGTGACAGCCCCTCGGCAGATTCCTCTGAGGAAGGATCAACTGACTACTGATCTACTGAGACAGGGCACCCGCTTCCAGACCTCTGGAAACTTCATGTCTGGTCCCTGGATGGGACGCAGAGGTTCTAGGTGACTTACCCCAAGAGGTAGTTGACACCATCACTTCGGCGAGAGCACCGTCTACGAGACACGCTTACGCCTTGAAGTGGAACCTGTTCGTCAAATGGGGCTCTTCTCACCGAGAAGACCCCCGGAAATGTCCGATCAGAGTCGTGCTGTCCTTTCTGCAGCAGGGGTTGGAGGGAAGGCTGTCTGCCTCCACCCTTGAAGTCTATGTGGCTACGATCGCTGCCAACCACGACCCCCTCTATACCCTCTTAGCACTTGTCTCTAGTGCTCAGAGCACTACAGCAGGGCCCATTTGAGCCTTTGCAGACAGTCAAGCTGAAGTTTCTATCAATGAAAACTCTGCTCCTGCTTGTATTGAACTCTATCAAGAGGGTAGGGGACCTGCATGCATTTTCAGTCGACGATTCGTGCCTAGAGTTTGGGCCGGCTGACTCCCAGGTAATCCTGAGGCCCCAGCCTGGCTATGTGCCCAAGTTTCCCACTACTTCCTTCAAGGATCAGGTGATGAGCCTGCAAGCGCTGCCCCCAGAGGAGGTAGACCCAGCCCTAACTTTGCTTTGTCCTGTCCGAGCATTGAGATACTTACGTAGACAGGACGCAAAGCTTCAGGACCTCAGACCAGCATTCAGGTAGCAAACTCACTCTACTAGAAGTGTTACATCCTCCTGGGCGTTGGCTCGTGGCACCTTGCTGGCAGATATTTGTAGAATTGCGGGATGGGTGACCTCATCAACAGGTTCGCTAGATTTTATAGGCTTCATGTGGAGCTGGTATCCTCCTGTGTTCTCACCTCAAATGGGTAGAAGCACTGAGAGGCCCCGGCTTCAAGTCGGCTTGCTAAAACCGCTCCAGAGAGTCCATATCGTAGACCCTGTTGAGCTCCTCCGTCCCCACGGCAGCCAGACGAGGTGAAGCATCCGGCGCCAGGCCCTCACTCGATGAATCCGTGAGAAGCTGTAGAGGGCTGGATTCCATATGTAGAGACCTAAGTAAATCTCATATGTGTAAAGTCCGTGGTATAGCCTCAGAGCCCGTGTTTCCCCGGCAGACTTCCTGCTATTTTCCAAGAGGGTTACAATCACCTTTAATCTTCCATATGCTCCTAGACGGTTGTTAGTATGTGCTTCCGAAACCTCCTTCGGGAAGGATGGGCTTCCGCAACTTTCCGGTTCCAAGTGGAACGGGCACGTTTTCCTAGTGTTATCCAGTCTTATTGAGTGGGTAGTGCCATTGCAGCAGTAACTGGTCTTCTTGTGGTAAGCCCCAGCCTACGCCAAAAAGAAGGGGCGCAAGAGGCTTCCACAGGTCACTGGAAGGGGCAGTATCCATGGCACTTTGGTAGGGATCCCAATTCGTCGGTCTACCGATGTGACGTCAAGAGTGACCGAATGAAAGGAAAGGTCTCGGTTACGTATGTAACCCTCATTCTCTGAAGGAGGGAACGGAGACGTCACGTCACGTACCGTCGCCACGGCTGCTGTTCCTCTTCTGAGCGGCCAGGTCACCTGCTCGGCTCCTGAGTGAAAACCTGAATATGCGCTGCACCGGCTGCCTACTTATACTCACGCTGTGATCAGTAGCAGCTGGATGCAATAATCGCATGCCAATGTGCATTGGCTCATTTAGTTTACACTCAAAGTGGATTGGTCTCTCTAAACGAGATCCCAATTCGTCAGTCATCCGACGTGACCTCTCCGTTCCCTCCTTCAGGGAACGAGACGTTTTAGTCATTGTTCATGCTACAAGCTAGAAAGGGAAGGAATAAATAAAGAGAAAGACAAAGTTTTTTTTTTTTTAAGATGAAGTCAAGTAGCTTCGAAAGAGATGAGTTTTCAGCTGTCGCTTGAACATGGTCAGGGATTCAGCATTCCGGATAGGAGCAGGAAGATCATTTCACCAGCCAGGAATAGTGAATGAGAATGTTCTGGAAAGTGATTTTGAGCCTCTCTGTGATGGTACCATGAGGCGTCGCTCACTAGTGGATCTCTGGAGGGAACTTCTGGAGGAGATTCGTAATAGTGAGTGGAAATAGGCAGGTGCTGAGCCTGTGGCTGTTCTATATGCAAGCATCAATGTCTTGAACTTGATGCGAGCTGCAGCCGGTAGCCAGTGCAAGGAGATAAAAGAGATAAAGATATCTGTGTTCAGTTATGTGTGTATGCATGCATCTATAAAAGCATCGTAACCTACTGCATACAGTTTTAGTTTAGCTACAAGCCAGACCCAAACCCAAGAATATTTCGAGACCTGTTGGACTCAGATCGGGTAGCAGACCTCTATGTCGGCGGCAGTTTGCCCAATTTAACATATTGAATCGGCGTCAGGGCCGTCGGCGAGAGGGAGAACTCTTATCGGAAGTTCAGTTTAGCAACTGAGTCCGTGCCCGAGAATTCAAGTGAAATTGATGAAAACCAGTAAATGAAGGCGGCACAGACTGAGGGCTGTTCTAATGTTATGTGATCTTACCCAAGTATGCAAATATTTTCATAACAACATGAGCAGCTAAAAATCTGCTTTTCATATCTTTTGCTTTGTGGCTTTAAACTGTGGTTAACTTGTATTTATCTCTTTTTGCTTTAGATCAGCTGGTGCTGAAAGAGGATAATCAAGATCCAAATGAAATGGAACAGACAGATCAGTATGAGAAACACCATGATTTAATAATTGGTTAAAAATCCACACAGTCTAAAATGGCTTCTATACGAAAAAGAGCTCAGAAAACCAAATCTAACAGCTCTTTCACCTGCCATCAGTGTGGAAAGAGCTTTGTTCAACAAGAAAACCTCAAAAGGCACACGAGAACTCACTCGGCAGAGAAGCCATTCACCTGCCAACAGTGTGGAAATGTTTTCACCCAAAAAGCAAGCCTTCAAGATCACATGAGAACTCACTTGGGAGAGAAACCATTCACCTGCCAACAGTGTGCAAATGTTTTCAATCGAAAAACAAACCTTCAAAGAAACAGGAGAACTCACTCGGGAGAGAAACCTTACACTTGCCATCAGCGTGGAAAGAGTTTTACACAGAAAAGCAGCCTTCAATCTCACATGAGCATTCACACTGGAGCGAAGCCTTATATATGCCATCATTGTGCAAAGAGTTTCACAGTCAAAGGAAACCTGAAGACACATAGGAGTTAACACTGGAGAGAGGCCTTTCAAGATCATTCTGGAAATAAAGCGTGACCGTGACGAGGTTTACCAAAAGAAGAAATTTTAAAAATCCCCAGCATATTCCTTCTGGAGAAAAGCCCATTAACTGTGATCAATGTAATACATTTCTTTTGACATTACACCCGATAGATGCACCTAAGAAGTCATGAAAATGAGACTGTATTTTTGTGCTTTCGGGAGAAAGCTTAAAACGGCCCTACAATTTAAAAAAGAAAATAGGCACCTGTTTGAAATTTTGTTGTTTTTGTTAACTTTTTTTATACTCGTCTTGAGGCTTTTTGTTTTTTTTATAAATGATTTCCTGTATCCACACCTGGCTCCTTTGCTATAGTTT
>NW_015506851.1:8258-10227 GCF_001515645.1 Sinocyclocheilus grahami | reverse complement strand
AATATATTCAAATAGAAAGCAGTTATTTTAAATGGTAAAAATATTGGATGAAATAAATGCAGGCTTGGTGAGCAGAACAGAATTAAGTGCAAACTGATGGTCTGCCAGCAGGAGGCGCTTTAAGAGCGGTTGAACTAGCGGTTTTTCCAGTAATGGTTGTAATCAAATCAGCTCCGCTCATGAACACTCCTTTATTAGATAAAATAAAAATCCTATCGAAACTTTTCTGAAGATAGTCCTTTCCCTTTAGAGATACATTAATATAAAACACCCGCGACAAGTTTTGATTTTAAAACGTGCAGTGCTCATGTTTATTCAATGAAGTCAAACGCCACAAATAAATCCGTGTACGGTAATGTAGGCTATATCGGAAATGTGTCACCGCTATTGAAATAATATATATTGCGATACATATTGATATTGAATTGTTGTCCAGCCCTAGGTGGCGTACCTGGTCTCCGCGGGGGAGATTTTCTGGCTGATGTAGACTATGGGGTGTTCCTCTCCATCCTGGAGCTGGGAGAGGACTGCCCTTAAACCGGTGCCGGAGGCGTCCGTATATAGGGTGAAGGGGCAGCCGAAGTCTGGGGCATGCAGGACCGGGGAGGACGTCAGGGCCGTCTTGAGGGCCTGGAAGGCGGCTTCGGTCTTGGGAGTCCAGTCTATCCTCTCCGGCTGTCGCTTCCTGGTAAGGTCTGACAGGGAGCAGGCTATAGAGGAGAAGTTAGGTATGAAACACCGGTAGTAGCCCTGCAACCCCAAAAAGGCCCGTACCTGCGTCTTATTGGCGGGGCGTGGGAACTTCTTTACCGCCTCGACCTTCTTGTTCTGGGGCATGATGAGCCCTCTTCCGATCTTGTACCCCAGGTATTTGGCTTCGGTGAGGCCGAGGTGGCACTTCTTGGGGTTGGCCGTCAGGCGTAGGCTTGGTGGGGCCGGAGCAAGATGTCCATCAACCGCTGGTACGTGGCTGGTGCCCCGTGTAGGCCGAAGGGTAGCACCCGGTAATGCCAGTGGCCATTGGGAGTGCTAAAGGCTGTCTTTTCTCGGGACTCCGGGGACAGGGGCTCCTGCCAATAGCCTTTGGTGAGGTCCAAGGTGCTGATGTAACGAGCCTTGCCCAGCCAGTCCAGGAGCTCATCCACCAGGAGCTCATCCAGCATGGGATAGCCGTCAAAGGCAGAAACTTGATTGACCTTACTGAAGTCGTTACAGAACCGGGGGGTGTTGTCTGGCTTTGGAACCATCATGATGGGGCTGGCCCACGGGCTACGGGAGGGCTCGATGATTCCTAGTTGGAGCATCTTCTTGCTCCTTCCTCCTCAATAGCCGGCCGGCAAGCTTCCGGTATCCTGTAGGGCCGCTGCTGGACTACGACTCCTGGTGGTGTGCGGACCTCGTGCTCGATGACAGTAGTTCTACCCGGGCTCTCACTGAACACATCCCGGAATTGGGGCGTCGATCGCCGCTTTCTGGGTTGCCGACAGCTGTGGTTCCATGTCCACTACTGGGGGCCCGGTATGGGCTAGCACGGCCAGTTGCTCGGGCCGGGGAACCCACTTCTTGAGCAAGTTGACGTGGTAGATTTGTTCCGTCCGTCGGCGGCCCGGTTGCCGCACCTGGTACGTCCCCGGTCCCATCCGTTCCACTACGGTGTAGGGCCCCTGCCAGGTCGCCAGAAACTTGCACGCAGCTGTAGGAACCAGTACCACCACTCGATCGCCTGGCTGGAACTCCCGGGCCTGGGCGGGCCGGTCATACAGCCGTTGCTGGGCACGCTGGGCGGTCACGAGATGTTCCTTAACCAGCGGCATGACCCGGTCAATCCTTTCCCTCATCTCCCGCACGTGCTCGACGAGGCTACGAAGGGGGGCGGGCTGGTTCTCCCAGGCTTCCCGAGCCACGTCTAGAAGGCCCCTGGGCTGTCTCCTAAACAGCAGTTCGAAGGGGGTGAAGCCTGTGGAGGCCT
>NW_015506851.1:4343-5707 GCF_001515645.1 Sinocyclocheilus grahami | reverse complement strand
GGAGAGAAGGAGAGAAGCCATTCACCTGCCAACAGTGTGGAAAGAGTTTCACTCAAAAACCACACCTTCAAAATCACATACTCGGGAGTTCGGGAGTTAAGCCATTCACCTGCCAACAGTGTGGAAAGAGTTTCACTCAAAAATCAAACCTTCAAAATCACATGAGAACTCACTCGGGAGAAAAGCCATTCACCTGCCAACAGTGTGGAAAGAGTTTCACTCTAAAAGCAGCCCTTCAAAGACACATGAGAACTCACTCGGGAGAGAAACCTTACACTTGCCATCAGCGTGGAAAGAGTGCCTCACAGAAAAGCAGCCTTCAATCTCAGATGAACATTCACACTGGAGAGAAGCCATATACATGCAAATAGTGTGGAAAGAGTTTCACTGCAAAACAAAACCTTAAAGTCCACATGAGAGTTCACACTGGAGAGAAGCCATACTCTTGCAAGTATTGTGGGAAGAGTTTCACAAATGCGTGCTCCTGTAATTACCACATGAGAATTCACACTGTTCATTCAACATTCAACAGTAAGTAAAGAAATACATGCAAAGAAACAGATTCATGAAGGCTCACAGCCAGGTCAGCACACAAGACAAAAGTAAAAAACACCAGTTATGAAAGTTTATGAACAACAGGTGCAACGGTCACATAAATTCCACCAAGTTTTTTAATGGTTGTAACAAAAATGTGACAATTCTTCCACCGTGCAGTTTCGCTAGTAAACTGTAAGTAGTTTTCCTAATTGCTTTATCTCAGTAATTGCTCACTACCAGTTTATGTGTGCATGCTATCTGCCATGTTGTGACAGATCGCTAGATCAGTTACAAGAGCAAAACAAGTTTAATTTTAAATAGAGCTTGTAATATATAACAAGAAACGGCATGCACACATTAAATGTAAACATTCTGCCTGCTTTAAATCAGACACAGAGGGGAAGTAGTGCGGTAAAATCACATTTATTTGAATGAATGAATTATATCATTTATTTGAAATAATTAGTGCATGCGAGAGAGAGGGGTGAAATTTGCGTGTGTGAATTACCTGCGTTAAATGTAAGGGTTAATCCACAGCTAGCATATGCCTTAAAATATTTTAATATAGGACTTGGAGGCAAACAGTAAAAAATACTGTAATTTTCATCAGGTATGGCTCGTTAGCATTCTGCCTGCTTTAAATCAGACACAGGGGAAGTAGTGCAGAAAGAGTTTTACACAGAAAAATTAATTACTGTAAATGTAAGATCACATTTATTTGAATGAATGAATTATATCATTTATTTGAAATAATTAGTGCATGCGAGAGAGAGGGGTGAAATTTGCGTGTGTGAATTACCTGCGTCTGTGCAGTGAAGCTATTTTAT
>NW_015506851.1:0-2106 GCF_001515645.1 Sinocyclocheilus grahami | reverse complement strand
GATCCTTCCGCACCACAGACTATACTCGTCCCTCGAATGGTTCGCGTTCGAAGGACGAGCATATCAGTACAAGGTCCTACCCTCCGGGCTGTCGCCCCGGGCAGTCACGCCGCTGGGGCTGCTTCATATGAGAGCGCTTTAACACTGGCTCCATTGCCGAGTCCTGAGGTGGGCGTGGCTACACGGCACTCACCGAGTCACACCGGCCTGCCACCAAACCTTCACCCTGTGTTCAGACCCTTCGTTTCCCCGTGCAGGAATGCCACTGGAACAGGTCTCCAGGCATGGCGTGGTTTACACAGATGCCTCAACCGCCACATTAGACGGGCTTGCAGTGTCGGTGGTTTGGAGGGGCCCCCAACTGCACTGGCACATCAATTGCCTAAAGTTGCTGGCAGTATGCCTGGCCTTGAGCCGTCTCAAGAGGCACTTACAAGGCAAGCGCGTGCTGGTCCGCACGGACAACAATGCGACCGATGTAAGGTGGTCTACGCTCAAGTCGCAACTCGCCCATCACCACCTCCTCTGGAGTCAGAAGCATCTGAGGTCATTCACATTCCTTGTCTGCACAACCAGGCAGCTGATGAGCTGTCACGAGCTGCACTCCTGGGAAAATGGAAACTCCATCCCCAGACGGTCCAGCTGATTTGGAGTCGTTTCGGAGCCGCTCGGGTAGACCTGTTTGCCTCTCCAGAAACCTCTCACTGGCAGTTGTTCTACTCTCTGTCCGAGGGAACACGGCATGGACGCACTGGCACACAGCTGGCAGCGGGGGCCTTCGCAAGTATGTTTCCCCCAGTGAGCCTTCTTGCACAGTATCTGTGCAAGATAAGCTCATAGCTTATAGCGCCTTACAGGCCCACTCGAACTTGGTTCCCGGAACTGATGTTCCTTGTGACAGCCCCTCGGCAGATTCCTCTGAGGAAGGATCTACTGACTACTGATCTACTGAGACAGGGCACCCTGTGGCAGCCGCGTCCAAACTTCATGTCTGGTTCCTGGACGGGATGCAGAGAAGACCCCGGAAATGTCCGATCAGAGTCGTTCTGTCCTTTCTGCAGCAGGGGTTGGAGCGAATGCTGTCTCCCTCCACCCTTAAAGTCTATGTGGCTGCGATTGCTGCCAACCACGACCCCATGGAAGGGAAGTCGGTGGGGAAGCATGACCTTGTAATCAGGTTCATTAAGGGGTGAGAAGGCTAAATTCTCCACGGCCCCCCTCTATACCCTCTTGGGACCTGTCTCTAGTGCTCAGAAACTTCAGCTTGACTGTCTGCAAAGGCTCAAATGGGCCCTGCTGTAGTGTTCAGAGCACTACAGCAGGGCCCATTTGAGCCTTTGCAGTAGGGATGGGCAATATGGGCCTAAAAATGTATCACAATAATTTCTGATATTTATTGTGATAACGATATCATTGACGATATCATCTATTTTTTATAGAAAATAACCAAAACAATCCTAGGTTTTTATTTAGCACAGTGGCTAGATTAACCGGCAGTTTGCCCAATTTAGCATATTGAATTGGCGTCAGGGCCGTCGGCGAGAGTGAGAACTCTTATTGGAAGTTCAGTCTAGCGAACGAGTCAGTGCCCGAGAATTCAAGTGAAAGTGATGGAAACCAGTAAATGAAGGCGGCACAGACTGAGGGCTGTTCTAATGTTACGTGATCTTACCCAAGTATGCGAGTATTTTCATAACAACATGAGCGGCTAAAAATTAATAAAGTTATCAACATAACTGATATTCAAAATGGTAAGCAAGCGCTGCTTTATTTACATTTCGTATATCTGGTATATCCTTGTTTCGGTTTCTCCTTTTGAATGACGAATACATACTATTGATAGCTGCTGATATAGACAGCGAATTGTTTTCGCACAGAATGCACGTCTTAGTTTGCAGTTGGCTGTAGTCTTTATGGTTTGTTCAATCGCAGCTTTTTGGTCCAGATGCTGCCGACGCAAGGAGACAACACAGTCGGCTTTTGTAGCCGCACTTTGCTCAACAAGACGCCCTCAAAAGGCACATGAGAATTCACTCGGGAGAGAAGCCTTTCACCTGCCAACAGTGTGGAAAGAGCTTTGCTCAACAAGGAACCATCAAAAGGCAC
>NW_015506850.1:141191-169821 GCF_001515645.1 Sinocyclocheilus grahami | reverse complement strand
TGTATCGTGAAAAGCGCTGTACAAATAAACTTGACTTGACTCAGTCGGGGAGCCAGTTCTCCTCTGGCCAGACAAAACCAGCATGGCGTGGTTTAATTCCAGGCTGCAACATAGGTGCAGAGTACTTGTCTGGTTCCCGTGGTCTTGTGCCGATGGTTGTCGAGCTGACGAGGTCTTCGCAAGGGATCTGTCTCTGGGGCACATCTAGTTGACGTGGTCTCCACTGACGTAGAGGTCGTCTCTAGGTGCTGATCCACCATCTGGCCTGGATATGGACTGGATCTGGGTGGCTACGGTGACCTCGGAATAAGAATGAAAGAGACTAATATTAGCGTAGATACCATTCTTCTTACGATGTAATGAGTACATCGGGTGTTATGGGAAGTGTTCCCAGTTCCGGTTGACCTAATTAATGCAGCCTAACAATCCTTTAACAGATTTGAATTATAGAAATGTTATAGTGTGTTATGTGTATGCCAGGTTAAAGAGATGGGTCTTTAATCTAGATTTAAACTGACAGAGTGTGTCTGCCTCCCGAACAACACTAAGTAGATTGTTCCAGAGTTTGGTCACTAAATAGGAAAAATTCTATCTATTATCAAATGGCCAGAGTTTTGAGATCGCAGAGGACGTGAAGGACTATAATGCGATATGAGCTCACTCAAGTATTGAGGAGCTGAACCATTCAGAGCTTTATAAGTAATTATAGCAAGATTTTAAAATGTATTTGTTGTTCAATAGGGAGTCAGTGCAGAGTTGACAGAACCGGGCTAACATGGTCATACTCCCTTGTTCCAGTAAGAACTCTAGCTACTGCATTTTGGACCAGCTGGAGTTTGTTTATTAAGCGCGCAGAGCAACCACAAAATAATTAAAGTATCTACTTTACAATAGATACTTTAATACTTTAAGCAAAATGTAAAGCATTTCTGTTTCTTAATATGTAATTATTACATTTTATTATTATGTTGCACATAAACCCAAACAAACTTTTCAGGATCAAAAATTTTTCTTTTTTTTTATCTGTGAGCAAATGACTGAGATAACAAAATATGTCAAAAGTACTGTAAATCCACCCCAGACACCTGTACCCAGATGACACTTCTTTGGAAAGGCCATGACCTTGTCAAAGAGAAACTCAATCTGGATCTGATGCAATCACCCAGAAGGCCATGCAGTTGGCTAGAAAATGAGGTCAAGAACAGTAAATCTTAAACTGAAGGGTTAAGCACATGACTGAGTGTGGAGATGGGACTCAGATGGGATTCTAAAACAGGACACACACAAAACACCATCATGGTAACACACAATACTAAAACAATGCAATAAATATTAATTTATCAGCATAACATAAGACCCTAATGTACACAAATGATAACAAGAAACATAATTATTTAATTGAAAAACTTTCTGTTAAGTAAATAAAAGGCTATTCCTATAGAATTTTACAGCCTTTTGCCGTTAAAATTGTTAATTTAAATTTTTATTTTTATTTTTTTTACATTGTATAGAATGAATGAAAGTTCAAAAAGGCTAAGAGTGAGGCATGGAAAAGACTTTCACTTAAGTGAAATGACTAAACGCCATGGAATCCAACAAACATATTTGGATAGTAAAATCAAACAGTGCTGAGTGGGCATTCTCTTCATCCATCAACATAAGAACAACAAACTTTATATAGGAATTTCTTCATGTGATTTGGTTCATGACTGAACAGATTTCAAATTTAAGAAGTTTATGGGTGCTGAGCAAGAACTAATCAAACATTGAGAATGTGAAAATGTAGAATGAAAATATAGGTCATGCAAAATAATTCTCCCCTCTTACCTTTTTTTCTTGATTTATGAGAGTAAAGTTTATAACCTAAAAGAAATAGTTCAACACATATTTTATATGACTCCTTTTAGACCAACAATGATGTGTAACTGGGCTGCCAAGGTAACAACGGATTAGGTATCTTATTGTTTAAAAATATCTTTATATTGAGAATATTTTATGCTTCCTTGACATTTTGACTTGCACTTACAAAGGAGGCAGGGAAATGAAGGAAGTAAGCTGAACAAACGTATGCAAAATTTAAATAGTAACCACTTGTTTGCAACTTTTACTTAAAAACCATACTAGTTTGTCATTGCATGATTTTAATTTTACCAGGAAACATATGTTTAATTATATCTTGGGCCAATTTGAAAATATTTGTAGTAAAAAATTCAATTCTGAGCATGATATTGTAATTCCATTTTCTTTAATGGTTGCATCAGAAATTAACATTGGAAATAACATGCAAACAACGTGGGTGAAGCCTTTATTTTGATTTACTGAAAACCGATTTAAACTTTGCAATCGTCAGGTGGAAATGAGTAGTAACTGTAATTGTTAAGTTCTCCAGAAACACTATTTACCCTTGGGGGTGTGCGTCTGAAAAAGTGAGATTTGTGCATATGAAAAAAAATAGCATTGGTTAAAGCCATAGGAATCTGAGCGTGGCTCTGGTGGGATTTAAAGAGAGGCTTCTGGAATGCTTAGTGAGATGTTAAATTGTTTCTGGTAATTGTTAACAAGTTACAGTGGCAATGTAAGTCCCACAGTGCAAAACATCTCAACAAACTCCATGTTTAAACGTCTTGTGCTCCCATTTCCTTCTTAACTTGTAGACTACACTGTTTCGAGATGAAACGTCCCCAAGCATTCCAAAGCTTGGATTTCCGTTTTGCCAATTTCAGCAACAACGTCACTACTGGGATTGAAGCCTCTGCCTGCTTTCCCTTATCTCCAATGAACAGACGTGGGAGCTTCACACTGATTCCTGCCTATAACGAAGAGGTGATGTGTCTTCATGTGTCAGTACTGATTTCACAACACAGCCTTCAGCTAAAGCCTCTTAAGGCTTCAGTAAGTGAGTCTGCAACCATCCCTGTGCAAATCACTGATTTTATTCATGCAGGAAACTGAACAGCACAGATTAGATTTCATAATTTGACTTAGCCCATTACATGAAAGTTGTGAAACTGCACCTGAGGAGTAGTGATCAGAATCGTAAAGTGACCTCAGTAAATTTGAAGAGCAAGGGAATAAATTATCATCATTATTATTATTATTATTATTATTTCATATTTTAGAGGTGATTTACACCTCTATGATTATGGGAAAACTATGGCGTTATTTTACTGACAAATGTCGAGAGCGCATTACTGTAGCGCGAAAGCACATTAATACAATGCGCGAGTGCGAATCTCTCCGCTCGCGTGCTGATTTCCTTTGCTCTTGCACAAAACCGGACGCGCGCGCTCAGATACACGCTGCTCTCGCCCGGAGAGAGTGCGTGCACTTAAAACGTGTCTCTCCTCTCACTCAAACTGTGTCCTGTGCACTCACAAATCTCTCTGTGCTCATGCGCTATAGATTTGAATTCTTTTCGCACCTGAATTAAACGTTGTCAAAAGTTATCAACCAATCAAATTTCAAAGATGGATCTGTAATTTCTTTACAATTTAATACTACTTACTCATAATATTAGAAATGAATCGGGTGTTTGGATGATTTGTAAATAACCTAGTTTAACAGTTTGGTCAAACCCTTCTGAACGATTTGTCTAAACAAAAAAAAAAAAAACAAAAAAAAAAAACATAATTATTAAAATTCATGTGGTCATATAGGCCTATATATATATATTGTGTACTTGGATAGATATATACACACACACCCGATTCCAAAAAATTTGGGACACTGTACAAATTGTGAATAAAAACAGAATGCAATGATGTGGAAGTTTCAAATTTCAATATTTTATTCAGAATACAACAGATGACATATCAAATGTTTAAACTGAGAAAATTTATCATTTTAAGGGAAAAATGTTGATTTTAAATTTCATGGCATCAACACATCTCAAAAAAGTTGGGACAAGGCCATGTTTACCACGGTGTGGCATCACCTCTTCTTTTTATAACAGTCTGCAAACGTCTGGGGGACTGAGGAGGCAAGTTGCTCAAGTTTAGGAATAGAATGTTGTCCCATTCTTGTCTAATACAGGCTTCTAGTTGCTGTCCCACCTTTTTTGGAATGTGTAGCTCTCATGAAATCCAAAATGAGCCAATATTTGGCATGACATTTCAAAATGTCTCACTTTCAACATTTGATATGTTATCTATATTCTATTGTGAATAAAATATAAGTTTATGAGATTTGTAAATTATTCCATTCCTTTTTTACTCACAATTTGTACAGTGTCCCAACTTTTTTGGAATTGGGTTTGTATATACTGTATATCTTCTGATTTAAGACAGAACCTCGAATTTAGGTTGAAAGGCAAATTGGTTGTTTGTCGGTCTCTAATTATTCTGACATTCGATTATCCTAGTTAACTCTTTACTTTATATTTCCTCGTTCATTAGGAATCTATGTCGCTTAGGGTGCCTCACGGCGGCCGGTATGCGTGGGACCCACGATCACAAACTCGCCAGTTTGATCCTTAGCCAGAGGTTTGTGACTAATACTATTTAATAGGCTTTTAATAGTAGGTCTGTTTAGCCCCCTACAGTTACCCATGTAATGCTCAAAACCTTAATCAGCGGTTCTGCTAAACCCTTTGTCTAGCCCCCAATAGTTAACATAACTACGTACAACTTAATTAAAGTTGAGACAATAGCCAGTGGTTATGACCAGCTCAAAACATATTTACTTTAATACATTTTAACGATAAACGATGAGAAACAGGTGAATAAAGACTGACAGTCAATGTTTAATGTTAAGAAATTATTATTTCAAGACATGGAAAGCATTTTGGTTCGTTTATATGGGCCATCCCAAGCATGGTTGCAATGTGTGAGCGGTTCTGCTAAACCCTTTGTCTAGCCCCCAATAGTTAACATAACTACGTACAACTTAATTAAAGTTGAGACAATAGCCAGTGGTTATGACCAGCTCAAAACATTAATCAGTGGTTCTGCTAGAACCCTTTGTCTAGCCCCCGATAGTTAATATAACTACGTACAACTTAATTAAAGTTGAGACAATCCATAGTTAACGTAAGTGAGTACAAATTAACTAAGACCAAGCGGTTAGTCAGAAATCCATAATCTCACCTGAAGCGCCCCATGCTTCATCTAACCTGAGATCTAGTATGCACTTAACCCTGGTTGCAGATTTGCGGAAACATACGCCTTCAACTTAATCTACTTGAGGAAATAATTTCAGAGTAAGTCAGAATAAATCAAATGTAACAATTTATTATCAGTCAGGTGAATATGTATTATGCCAATTATCTAATCAATTCAAAGATATCAAATCATTACAAGATTTTGCAAAAAAACAAACAAACACATCATGAGAGTTTTTCAGTGCCGAATGAAGGCTATCAGTTTACAATATAATTCAATATATGGGGCAAAAATAAAATGCCCTGTAAGAAATTTAGTTTTTAATATTTATGTCGTGATAGTTAAGTAATGTCTAACTATATCAAGAGTGTTGCTTTCCCGAATGTCAGCGCGATCGCAAATGAATAGATTTTATATAACAGCAACAAACAAGATGCTAGTATTAAGTGTGTTATATTAGTTTTCTCAAAGATAAATCTAAGAGCAAAGGATGCATACCTGACTTCAGCAAAATACATAGTACAGAGTGTGTGGAGACACTCCATACTACAGGCTCTCTGACTACAGAATCGCCCCGACCCCTTTGCTGCAATCCTTTAAATACAAAACCAAGATCAAACACCCCCAAGTGCATGTATAAACAATTGGAATTTGCATTAACCCAGGTCCCAGACCTGGGTGGTTTGCACCTCAATGGGAACAGAAGGTAATTTGCATGGAATGACCCTCTACAGCAGGGTGTCAAAAATACGGCCCACAGAGGTGTCCAATTCGGCCCGCAGGATGATTTAAACAATATTATAAAATAACAAATAAAACATAATTTAGAAAATTAAATAAAGTGTATTTGTTACAATATTTTACTTTGAATTTAAAGCGGAACAAATGGCTCATTTATTTACGTTGATGTTACGCCTTGGGATTCGGGACACCTAACATGTGTGTCAATATTGCACACCCCTAAAATAACCAAGCATCTAGTTGTCCTAGATTTTTTATTATTATATTGTAGTCTGTATGGTTAATATTAATGTAATTGTGAGCAAACTAGTGTTTAACAAAAGGTAATTCGGCCCGCACAAGGGGACATTTTCTCCGATCCGGCCCTCAACCTTAAATGAGTTTGACACCCCTGCTCTACAGTAATCAATCTATCTTAGGATCTGTATGATCTTTTAGTCTACTTTAGTAAGATTAAGACCATTGTACCACTCGCCCTGAGACTATTCAAATGATACCAAACATGACTGTAAATCTTAAAAAAATTCCCTGTCCTCCTGTCCTGTCTACCCCCCTTGTCATATTGTATGTATGGACAGGTGGATGGCTAATTTCGCTGGTACCTGTGATCAGTGACAATAAAGGGCTCATTCATTCATTCATTCATTCATTCATATAGAACATTATATTCTACCATTGACCATTCTGAGTGAGCTGGGTGAAGAGAAGGATTGGTGCGGGGAAGTAAGGGGATGAGGAAAAACCAATGCATATGTGAGAGACGTTTTCCCGCATTTTCTCTCAGTGAGATGCGGAAACAGATGTCTGTATGTTAATGCACTGTGTGTGTATTGTCTGTCTCAGAAGATCAAAGTATCTGAGTTTCTTTTATCCTTACAGCATTGTCATTTAACATAATATTAAATGGATTTTCATTAAAAAAAAAATCAGAACTGAAAACACTGGATAAAAAAACTCCCAATAAATGGCCAAACAGCGATGCTATTAGAACATTTATTGTTATATCTTGTATCATTTACATCTATTTTTACATTTGAGTTACTTATTATTGTCATCATACCAACTGAGAATTTATTGCAATGATTTTAAATTCAGTCGAGGTATCTGTTTGACATATTATGACATAACATTGATGTTTTATATAAAGTCTTTAGTGCCATAGGCTATATATAATATGTTGTTTTTAGATAAATTGCTCAGAGACCAACCAGTTGGACAGAGGTTATGTACAAATCATCCAAGCACCCAATTCCTGGCCATTTCTATAGGCTAAATTTCATTAACATTGATAAATATTATTAAACTGGGAAGAAATTAAAGATCCACCTTTGATTGTCAAAAGAATTCCAGGTTCAGCTCACTCAGCCAATTAGATTTCACGTAGTATTTTCATTGGTCAGTTGTGGAGGTCTGATTGGTTAAAGCTTTATTTATATAGCCCCTTTTAAAACAGTGTTTACAAAGTAGCCTATTTTACAGAGAGATGCATGTGTGCATTTGCAGAAAAGATCAAAATACAAAAATAAAAGAGATATAGTAAAACAAAGTAGCTACAATAACCAGTTTGTTAAAACAAAAATACAACAATAAAAAAATCAAGGAAAGACCCTGCACAAATCTGTTTTGAGACTACTTTTTAAAAGTGCATAATGATAACTTTTGACGTTTAAATCAGGTGCGAAAATAATCAATATCTATAGCGCATAAGCACAGAGAGATTTGTGAGTGCACAGGACACAGTTTGAGTGAGAGGAGAGACACGTAAATCTGTGTTTTTAGAACAGTAAAAGCTTTTTTACTGTAGTCGCAATGTTATATTGAGTCACGTTTATCATGAAAGCATATATACCCCCACTTTATTAGTATTTAATGTTTATGTTGAACTTTATTCTTGAACAGATGGCGCTGTATTAAGCAGTATATAAAAAGTGTTTCTGTTGCTCATGAAAACGTTTCTGAAACGTCTGTGTATTTGACAAATATTGCATTTACTTCCCTTCATCTGTGATAGAGTATGCAAACACCGCGTGAGCGTCACTAACGGGAGCAGAAATGTCCAGAAATGACCCTCCGCTACTCTCGTTGATCGCCGTCTGTAGCCGTGCTTCTAGTCCAGGGGTAGGCAAGTTCGGTCCTAGAGAGCCGCAGTCCTGCAGAGTTCAGCTCCAACCGTAATCACACACACCTGAACAAGCTAATCAATGTCTTCAGGATTTCTAAGGCTATAGGCAGGGGAGTTTTCTTTTCAGGGTTGGAGCTGAACTCTGCAGGACTGCGGCTCTCTAGGACCGAACTTGCCTACCCCTGTTCTAGTCGAACTCTCCTAACGAGTGCACAGTGAACACACCAGTATGCCATGCCTGCCATGACGCACACCACAATTTCATTATGAGCATCAATCAAGATGGCGGAGAAAAAATGAACATCTTGTTTTAACCACGGACACAAAAGTTATACCACAATTCATGCACAGTCATGTCAACCAGATCATCGTGTCATGTGTGCTGGGATGCAGTATTTTGAACTTACTTTGTAGTAATAGAGTGTGTTGACTGAAATAAGTTTTTGTTTTTGGAGAATCATAATATCTCTTATCTGTTGTATTTGAGCAGGACAGGGATGCACTTTGGTGACACTTAAAACAAATTCCCAACATTATGTGTCTTTTGTGTCTTTCCATCATTTCGATCATGTTTGATGTGCTTGCAGATCACAAGCATTTCCTAATTTCACTTCAGAATTTTTTGTTATAATTTTTATACTGTCATCATTTGTAAAGTATATATATATTTACTTTCCTTTACCTTTACCAAATTTACCTGTATTTACTTTGTTTTCATATTTGGCGACTTTTTATGAAAAATTTAGACTTTTAAGGGTGGTTCTAGAGTTTTTCTGAGGGAGGGGTTTGGCAACACTGGAGCACGGAGAGATTCGCGCTCGCACATTGTAGGGATGGGCGATACCTCTTATTTTATTTTCGATCCGATACCGATATTTTCAAGTCCAGTATCGTCGATATCGATACCGATACCGATACTTCTAAACTAAACTGATCTTTTAAATGATTGAAAGAATATATAATCAGTAATTATACTCACTTAATATTAGCTTTTAAAGCCATGTTTTTTTAACATATGCCTTTTTTGTTTACACTTTTAAACAAGTTTAAATAAATTTACTTGCACAAACTAGCCAATTTAAAATAAATATTACATGTACACAAAAGTTTGGGGTCAGTACGATTTTATTATTTTTTTTTTAAGTCTCATGCTCACCAAGGATGCACTTATTTGAGAAAAAAAACAGTAAAAGCAGCAATATTGAGAAATATAACAATTAAAAATAACTATTTTCTATTTTAATATATTTTAAAATGTAATTTAAAATGTATCTGTAATCAAAGCTGAATTTTCAGCATCATTACTCCAGTCTTCAGTGTCACATGATCCTTCAGAAATAATTATAATATTTGCTGCTCAAGAAACATTTATTATTATTGCTGCTTAATATTTGTGTGGAAATCGTGATGCATTTTTCAGAATTAATGTTATATATAGTAACAATGTAATGTAATGTAATAATGTGGCAATGGTTTCTTAAGATATACTTATGCTTCTGATGCTTTTGGGAAACGCTGTCTGTGATTGGTTGGTTCTGTCTTTCAGCATTTGCGTGTGTTCCGATGAGCAGGAGTTCTATCCAACACAATTATTCGCTAATATAGTCTATTTTTCCACTTAGAAGCTTATTTTATGCACCAAATTTCTTGATAAGTAAATAAAATTAATGTTTAAAAAAAAATGCACTTCAGAATCGATATTTTTATGTGAGGATCGATCCTTTCGATACAACATCAGTATCGAAAGGATCGATACTTAAGGATCGATCCGCCCATCCCTAGCGCATTGTATTAATGTGCTTTCACGCTACAATAATGCGCTCTCGACATCTGTCAGTAAAATAACGCCATAGAAAACCGACTTTCAATGAACTGGTTTAAAATTTACGATTCACTCGAGAGCCGCTAGGACTGATTCAATCTGACCAATTTAACTGATTCATTGACAAGATTCGACTCAAAAGAACGATTTGTTCACGAATGAGTTTCATTCTGAGCGAGCGCGTGGAGGGGATTCAACGGCGGAACTGGATTATGCTGTGTAGTTCTTTACTGGGTTATTCAGCACTCTGTAACAAGTGGAAGTATTTGTAGATAATTGAACCACTCCAAGTGTCAGAAATAATAAATATTTGTAATAATTCTGCCTATTTTTTAGATAATCCAATAACTGGAAGTTTTTGAAACTCAGTCAAAGGTAACATTAACCCAGCTGGCGAAAACAGGTAAATATTTGTATCGCACACCACCCACATATTTAAATTAATACGCATATATTTACATTTAAATAGTTATTTGTTACTTTACCTCCACACTGTTGTAAACAAACGAATCCGCGCGGCCCGCTATTGAAATGCACCGACCGACAGAGAGCGCGAGATTGCCCGTGTCACCGAATCTTACCAGTACTTCTAGTAAACTGTACATAAATACTGAAGCAACACCTGCTCTCCTTCATCCTTCCTCAGTTTTCTCATCAGCACTTTCTTCTGCTCATGTCAGGGCAGCGAGTCTGTGGAGCTGTTTTTAGAGCAGACAAAGTGTCTTTTGTCGCCTGTGTCGTGCTGAAGCGGCGGGAAAGGCCTGAGGCGCAGCATTAGTGCGCTCAAAGAGCTCTCTTGTCAAGTGGGATACCATTGATGAGTCCTTAGATTGCAGAGAGCTGCTGCCTTATTTAATCAATTTGCCCCATCTGCCCTGGTATGGCCAACAATTTCACTCTTTGTGTTTTACAGCTTTGGAAAAAGAACTTACCAGGAGTCTCTTTTTTTCAAAAAGACTTTCTTCTTTTCTCAGAAGAACATTTTTGTCTAAGTTGACTGTGATTAAGCCTAATGTTCCTTCTTATGTTATTGTGGTGACATTACAAGACAATGTGTTCTGTTGAAATATTCACTTTGTGTTCCAGTATAAAATGACACATTGTATCACCAGTCATTCACTTTTTCCCACAAAGAGAAATAAACAGTAAATTACGTAGGCTATCAGTGAATGAATAGTAAATGCCTTATGTACCTTTACTGTGATATTCCTAGATTTGATTTTAGTTAAGCTAGTATAATTACATCCATTTTCATGTACCTCTCTGTGTTTAGGTGACCCATGAGTGCCAGAAACAGATCCTGCTCTTCCTCCATTCTCCAAGCATGCAGCTCATCATCCTTTTCCAGACAGTTTTCTCGTGTGTTGATAGTAGATGTTTCACCACCCTGGTGGTCAGAGACATGTTCTGTTCTGTGTCAGGCCCTAGAGAATTTATTTTTTCTGGCCAGCAGTCTGGCAGAACCTGCTAAGTGTCTTTGCTATCAGTGTACAGCTGGCGTGCCTCCTACCCTTTGTGGTGAGGATAAGTATGTGTGTATTTACATCAGTGTTTGACTAGGTGCTGTACAGTTGGTTGGTGTTTAATAGACAAATGAAATTATGTATCTCTCTTCTGATTTCTTCCTTTAACCTTTTCATTCCTTCTTCTCATTCTCTTCACTAGCAAGTTAAGGGCAATTTGACACGTCTGCTATCCTGTATAGAGAGGGCTCAAGAGGGCTGCGTTCGGCAACGAGGTGCACTCCTTAAACAGGCAGTGCTGGACAGCCTGCAGTAGTTTAAACAATACATGTGTCATACAGTTCATGGGGACTTCAACAGCAACTGTGTGAAGGTGAGAACTTTCACTGCTAAAACTAAAGTGCTTTCAATTCCTTATGTATAAAGAAAATTATTGTGGCATGTTCACCAAAGACATTTATGAAGAAGTCATATTTGGTCACATTTTATGCCAAAAATTAAAGTATTTTGCAGAAAGAAATCTTTTTTTATTATTATTGTGAGAGTGAAATTCATAGTCTCTGTATAGTTAAGCTAATTTTACAATCTAGTTTTCAGCACTGTAAAATGAAAAAGAATAAATAAAAATATATAAATATTATAGTATGTATACATTGTGGCACCAATTGTTCTGCTTTTAAAAATTAATTTTCAAAATCATTGCAAAATTATTTGATACAGTAATATAATAGAGTAAAAACAAATATTTAGGGCCCTCTGATTTAGTGGACAACATGGACAGAATTATGGAATCAAAAGTGGAATTTACTGTATAACTCTAATAGAATTTGCCAAAATATGGATTAATAAATCAAAAGAATGGCTGTACTCTGTGAATGGTATCCGTAAATAATAACCACCCCAAAAGACTGCTATTTAAATATAAAGTCTTTGTGTGAATGGGCAGTGCAGTTCCCCTTCAGGAACTCGAGCTGCGTCGGAAAACGCTTTGGGAACACCTTCAGCGTGAGCAGCTCTGAATCACATATGAAATCAGTCCAATAGATGGGCGAGACGTCATGGGCGGGTGACGTTGTGACCAGGAAGCTATAAAAGCACGTGCGGTGGAACCGGCGTCAGCTTTTTGTCATTCAGCAAGCGCTCTGTGTGTGTCAGTCGCTATCTGTTTGTGAGTCTTATTTAGTGTTGTTTGTCCACTTATAAGCTCCATTATGTCAAGCTTCAGCCAAAAAGAAGCATTTGGGTGAGAGCAGACAACATTCAGGCTGTGTGTTCCTCCCTGCCCGTGCTATATTTCGGGTGGGGACACACACAGTTTGTGTGTTGTCTGCTTGGGAGCGAAGCACGCAGAGTCAGCTCTCGATCTCGCCAGTTGCACAAGCATCAGTTACACAAGCATATTATGCCTAATATTATAATGAGCAGCTTTACTGTGGAGCGGAGCTCGCGTAGTCAGCTCTCGGGAAAAAAGAGAAGGGGCTGATTGTGCTTTACCTGCTGTTAAAAACTCCACTCTCGCCGTGTCCGTGCCTGTGATCTTGCGGTTACGTCCCACTGCTGCTGAGGCACGGTGGCGATTGAGATTACAGGGATCGCACATGATCTGGCGGACGGGTTGGAGACGGGCTCTCCCTATCTCCACCCACGTTCCCTAGATCTAGCACTCTCTCTCGAGGTTCGGAAGCCTGCGTTGCGGTTTCTTCCCTCTCTGAGTGAGAGCTCGCTGCTGCAGCAATCTTTTTCCGAGGAGATTGATATTGTTTGTGTGACCAAGCGGCATTACATAATTCTGAGGATTTAAAATGAAGTATTTCTTCTGACTATGAGAAGTTAGATATATAGGCGCTCTTGGGAATAAATAAATAAATTAATACATTTTCTCGAATGAGAGCACGCGTTTACCTCTCTTCCTTTGAGGAGGTTGAGGTGGTCAACAGGGGCTGCTGGGCGGGAGTAGCCCCAACCAACTGTGTTCCAGCTCCTCATATAGGGAATGTCATTTCTCGTACTCCTCAGAATTTAGAGTCAGAGTGACGGTCCTGGGCCGAAGGTTTCTAGCGGAAGGTAGATCTGCGGACCATCATTCCCGCTGGATAGTCTTCAGCTAAAACTTCCTGACGCCTAGGGCCCAGGACTTCTGAGGGCCGGCCCCCTCTGGGGAAGAGTGGTGTACACCACATTATATGGTGCCCGTCTCTCCTCAGTGCTCTCAGGAGATCGATCTGCCAACCCTGCCACCTACGGTGCTTCAGGGCACAGCGGTCTTCAGCAAGCGCTTCTCTCAGTCACCGCCCGGAAACGTAGCGGTGCTAAGAGGCTCGCTACCTCTTGGGAGGTTTCTAGGGCAGCTAGTTCGGCCGTTCCCTGCCGGTCCGCCGCTTCAGGGCCCCGACCTAGCCGCTCTAAGTGCACCAGAGGCCAGTCTCGAGAGACTAGTTCCCTTAGAAGGTCACCTGGCGGCGTGGGAGCCCCTGCCAAGCGTGTCTCATTGGGTCCTGCCCCGATCAGGCTTTGGTTCTATCAGTCTAGTCTTCCTAGGAGATGACTTGGGTCTGAGGACCGTCGTTTTCAATAGGAGTCTTCAGCTTAGAGAGTCCTGATGCCATGGCTCAGGACTTCGGAAGGCAGGCCCCTCTGGAGAAGAGTGGTGTACACCTCATTATACGGTGCCCGTCTCTCCTCAGTGCCCTCAGGAGATCGTTCTGCCAACCCTGCCACCTACGGTGCTTCAGGGCGCAGCGGTCTAACTTGATATTAGCTCAATCTGAGCAGATGGCGGTTCGGCATCGAGATGCCATTCTCGCTCACATGAAAGAGCTGGGGTTTAGACTTAACACCAAAAAAAGTGTGCTTTCTCCAGTACAGAGAACCACTTATCTGGGTGTGGTGTGGGATTCGACCACGATGCAGGCACGTCTGTCTCCTGCTCGGTTCGAGTCGATCCTCACTGCAGTTGCGAGAGTGAGAGAAGGCCGGTCACTCAATGTCAGCAGTTCCAGAAACTGCTGGGTCTGATGGCAGCTGCGTCCAACGGGAGACCTTTTAGCCTGCTGTACATGAGAGCCCTACAGGGGTGGCTCAAGACCAAGGGGTTCTCCCTGATGGGAAACCCGCTCTGCATGCTCAAGGTCACGTGGCGATGCCTACGTGCATTAGACATGTGGAGTAACCTTGGTTCTTGTCTTAGGGCCCGGTGCTGGGAGCTCCTTGTCGCCGCGTAATGCTAGCGACAGATGCATCCCTCACAGGTTGAGGAGTGGTCATGAGTGAGCCAGCGGTCTGTGGAGCGGCCGCCATCTCACGTGGCACTTCAACTGCCTGGAGATGCTGGCCGTGTTTCTTGCATTGAAACACTTTCTCCCAGACCTAAGAGGTCGCCATGTGTTGGTGCACCGATGACATAGCGGCGGTCTCTTAAATCAACCACCAGGGAGGTCTGCGTTCATGCCCCCTTTTCAGGCAGGCGCACCAGATCCTTGTCTGGTCCCAGGGCAAACTCCTCTCTCTGAAAGTAGTTCACATTCCTGGGCATCTCAATATGGGAGCAGACATCCTGTTGAGGCAGGGGCCAAGGCCCGGGGAATGGAGACTTCACCCCGAGGTGGTGAAGCAGATATAGAGAGTTTTTGGCCAGGCTCAGGTGGACCTGTTTGCGACTCGAGAGACATCGCACTGTTCCCTCTGGTTCTCTCTGACTCATCCAGCTCCTCTCTGACTGGATGCTATGGTACAGATGTGGCGAGGCTTCTTCTGTACGCCTTTTTGCCCGATCGCTCTGCTCCTGGGTGTCCTTCTACTATTAGTAGCCCCGTTCTGGCCAGTCCAAGTATGGTTCTCGGACCTGATTTCCCTTCTCGACGGCTCTCCATGGGAGATTTCCATCAGGAGGAATCTCCTCTCACAGGCAGAGGGTACTATCTTCACCCCCGCCCGGAGCTGTGGATGCGTGGGGTGTGGCCCCTGGGGGGGGCACAACTCGCAGCTTCCTGTCTCTCAACTGAGGTTGTTGAGACCATTCTCCAATCCAGAGCTCCCTCTACGAGGAAACTGTATGCCCTGAAGTGGAATCTTTTCGCTTCTTGGTGCGGCGACCACCAGCTCGACCCAGTTTACTGCCCAGTTGGTACAGTGCTGGAGTTCCTGCAGAGCCATTTGTCTGCAGGGTTGACCCACTCCACCTTGAAAGTCTATGTGTCGGTGGCCAGTCAGTGGGCAGACACCCTGTAGTTACACGTTTCCTCTAGTGTTGGGCGATATGGTCATTTTTCAAATCGGCATATCGTCAGTCCATGAGATCGCCGATAGATGATATTATCGTGCATGGGTGGGTGGGGGCAAGAGAGACTCCCTGTACTTGTCATAGGCTATTTCATAATAGGCTTTTTTAAGCTGCAACACTGGTTACGTCACTTTCCCACCGCGGCACCGACCCCCACCGTCGTTTTGATTTTTTATAGTAATAAAAATCATTTAGTTCAGTAAAAGAACAGACACTACAATTAAAAACTGAACGCGGATGCTCAATGCAGCATGCCGAATGACAGTCGCATCACAGATCAGATTTCATTTATCCAGTGAGGAGAGTGAGTCGAGCTGACTGACAAGAAGAGTGAGATGAGGTGAGACAGACAAGACTATGGCGGATGATTTAGTTTAGAAACTAAATGCAAAAGCGCCTGTTTGGCAGTATATTGGACTTTGAAAAGCCTGTTGACTTTTGCTGTTTATCTAAGGAGATTTTGGAAGTTTATTATTTATTAATATATATACTTATTTAATTGGTTCCACAGTGTTTGCTGATTTTTACTTTATTTAAACTTTGTGTAATTTATTTCTTTTATTTGACATCAAGGTGTATGCCTTGCCTCCAAGCTTTTTTATTAGTTTTGCTAATAAACTTTCTACGTTTCTTATTTATTTGGTTATATATTATACATGTTTACTCATTTCCAGTGTTGTATACCTATTTAAACTTTATGTAAGTTATTTGTTATTTTATATTAGGCATAGCCTGCCCTATAGCATGTGTTTTTATTCATATTGTTAATAAAAGTTCTATGTTTTATATATAGGCTAAAGTGTGTTTGACTTTGTATTTTGTTGTTGCATTCGAAAGTGAAAGTAAAATGCACACAAAAATTTCCTCACCGTCACAACCTTATTTCATAACTATTTGGTGTTTTAAACCACGTGCGAGAGAGAGAGATGAAGCCTATGGAAGCACCACGAATCTAAATAATATACTTTCAAACATACTCATAAACTAACATGTTAAATACACAAATATTTAAAACAGCTAGTTCATATATATTCGGATACAACAGTGATACATCACTATTAGGACCTATTGTCCTGTGACAAGATTGCCGCATCGACGCATGGAAGGTCTGCAAAATCAAACGGTGAAAATCAAAAGTAGATTTATTTTAAAGACCAACAGTTTAACACTAAGTATTGGACATAACACGTTAAATATAAAGTATTTAAAACAGGTAAGTTAATATATTTGAAGTAAATTTAAATTAAACAGATACATCAGTCATACAGCGCTCCGGACCGCACGTCCCATGATGAGCCCGACAAACCACCACAGAAACAAGAATGAGATGCGTTCTAACATAACTGTGGCATTAAACTCAGTTAGTGAGGGCTCGGTTCAAATATGTCACATATATAGGCCTTTCAGATTACTTGTTAAAGTGCAACGAAATACCTTAGCAGACGATATGTGTCTGTGTTTGGAGACTCCTTCACCGGCTACAGGCTCCTCATTTGCGCGCACGTGTGTGTGTGTGAAATACAGTGCTGAATGAAAAAGCGGGGCAATTTGATAATAATAGCCGAATTATAATGGGCCACCTAATAATAATAATAATTATTATTATTATTATTATTTAATACATTAATAGGAGAATGAGCCTAAAATCATCTTGACTATCGACAAAGACATCTGCTATTGTCGATATCTCTGACTATCGTCGATGCACAATACTATCGTCTATCGGCACAACCCTAGTTTCCTCCACGGTGCGCTGAGGCTGAGGCGTCTGGCCAGAGAAGCTTATTCTAAGCGGTGGATCAGGATCCTTTTTCATAGCCTTGAGTCCTCTGATCTCCCCTCTCCTTTAGGGGTCAAGGCTCACTCCTTCTAAAGTTGGCCTTTGGGATGCTGTGGGATGTCCCCGCCTACTTTGTCAGGTGCCTACCTACATTCTGCGCCACTCCTGGCTCCTTTCTTTTGCCTTAGCTGTGCTCTTCCACACTAGGCAGGGATTTGTAAGTCTGGCCGCATGGGCATACTCGTTCCCAGGCCCGTAACCAGATATGAGGCCACCGAGGTCCGGACCTCGGTAAATTTTTCATGTTCAAAAATAAAATGTGCTCTTTGAATGAATAATTTGCTGTTAAACTCCTCATATGAATGCCTGCATGACATGTATACTTCAGTTTAGACAGTTTGCAAGAATGTTTAGCGTCCCTGTTATGAAAATGATCGCTGCGAGACGCTGGCGGAGTGAACGAGACTTTAGAGAGTTGTGAGTGAGCTTGCTGGCGCAGTTACCAGATCCAGTTATTATAAGCGTTTTTGGACTTGTCTTTTCCACTTAATTTAACACTTTAGAAAGTTAATAAAATAGGAAGTTGCAGTATATAGTCAGAGATATCTTTATATTATCTTATTTGCAAAAGATTGGGAAAAAAAATGTTTATTTTTATTTATTTTTAGTTTTTTGTTTGTTTTAGTATCAATATCTGGCAACACTGCATTGCCGGCACTTAAACTGAAAGCAATCAAAAAAGCCCATTGACAGGTTTTTGCTGACAGGATAAGACATTCGTTAAGGGAAACGCAAAAATGATCATGATATTATCTGTCATAAACGTTATCAACGCTGTCAAAAACAGTAGCATTTAACACGAGTACACACAGATCTGTAGAACAAGTAGGTTACAGAATTAAATGAAATACGCAAAAACTAGCCATGAAGAAGTCTATGCTATGTCATTCAGTATAGTTCAATTTTCACAAATCATGCTATAAACTTTCATAAGAGCACTAGACAAAGTTATTGTAATTATGTATTGTTGCAATAAACAACTGATAAAATTATCCACCCTTAATTATAAGCTAGTAAAGTATTAACACATTTTGATGCAATAAATAGGGTATGATTTAAAAATAATCATCCCTCCAAAACATAGAAAACATCTTTCACAAACATCTACATGTCTGTCTCCTTTAAAGTGTTTATAGTGTACATAATGAGTTGTATTTGTAGGGGTTATTATAACACAAATCCCCATCATCAGGGAACCATGGTTACATTCGTAACCTGGAGACGTTTTGTCTACTACACTCAAGCATGTGTGGCACGTGCTGTATCAGTATATGAGGACACGCCACATGAACTTCATCTCCACACCTCCAGATCTGAGGGTTCACTTAAAGGGGTCCTATTATGCTCTTTTACAAAGTCTTGATTTTGTTTTGGGGGTGTACTAGAACATGCTCTCATGCTTGGTGGTTCGAAAAACGCATTATTTTTCACATAATTTACATTATTACAATACCTCTCTCCCCAGGCTGGCACAAACAGCTCGATTAGTTCCGGCTTTGATGAAGGTCCACCTTCCGAAAAACTAAATGTGATGTGATTGGTTAGCTGTCCCAGTGCGTTGTGATTGGCGAACAGCTTCGACGGTGTTTCAGTACTGCCACGCCCCCTTGCTCCGTCTTTCAACAAAAGCTTTTGGCGAATCCGGCAGTGGCACTTCTCACTCGTGATGTGGAAGCGGTCCTCAGTAAAATGCGCAGCACACAATAGCAAATTGGGGTTATAATGCTCAGGAACAGAGTTAAAAAGTAAATTGCAGCCACTGTTTCCTGACATCATCCGCTTTCAGAAGTGAAAAAAAACAGCGTTTCAGGCAGTCGCACATCGGATGAGAAGCGCAGCGTTGCGCCACGTCTTTAAAGTTCAAATACATTATTTTCTATGAGTGTAGGCACACCGGCGGCGCTGTTCGGCGTCTGTCCGTGGCGTCCAGCTACGTCGTGTTGTACTTGTAAGAATTGTTCTAGAACAGTGGTTCTCAATCCCAGTCCTCGCGTACCCCCGCTCTGCAAGTTTTGCACGTCTCTCTTTGTTAACACACCTGATTCAGATCTTAATCTCGTTAGAAGTGAGCTCCGTGCATAAACTGTGTTCCGATTGACTACAAAATGTGCAGAGCGGGGGTACGCGAGGACTGGAATTGAGAACCGCTGTTCTAGACATGCCAAAAATTTGAGGCTACAGCACAGCAGCTCTTCTTCCTGGTTTTCTCTGACGCACTAACTCTGCAGCAGCACTTCTTCTTCATCGTCTCGGCTGATGCAGTCACTCAACCAAGAGCTCTAACCACAACCTCGCCCCTCCCCACCCCCCAACCATTCGAATTTCTGTAGGCGGGAATTCTTTGTAATGAAATTCTAATGAGCCGCTTTGTGATATTATAAAGCCCGGAAACCATACGCTTTAGTCCAAACGAGCTGTTTGCTGTAGTTTTTGAAAATTGATTTTTTTAAAACTAAATATCTCCCTTTGGAGTGGACTTTGAGATTTGCAACTTTCTAGATCTTTTTTATGCCCAAACATACACACTACACACTGACTAAAATTAAAAAATTGAAAAAGCATAATAGGACCCCTGTAATGAACATTTCAACATTTAATTTGATAAAACGTTGCTTCGTTGCTTGAACCTGCAAAAATAAAAGTTTTAACTTGAAGAAATTATGTCAGAAATACATTACTATTATAGAGTAGAATGTACTTTTCAAAGTAATAATTATTATAATAATAATTTATTCGTTTTTTAAGGAACATCACACTAACACAGACCACATGGCCCTCAGTAGCCACTCTTCTCTCAGCAGGCTCCATTAAAACCCAACACTAATGTCCCCCCACAGGAAGTGCAGCAGAGGACAAGTGCATTTAATCAGATTATACAGAATATTTTTTGTGTGTCCTAAATGGGATTATATGGTGTATATGGGTTTGGTCTCACTTTGCAGTGACAATACAGTATATAACAGTGCTATTATAATTATGCCACAGATGTCTATCTTAAGATGAGAGGAACACAGAAGCTTTGATGTATGTGATTGTAGAACTCTCTTTGTGACTCTGTTCAAATATGAAACAGAACATGTAGCAATGATTTGTACAAGTTATTTATGTGGTACAGGGCACAGATTTGATGACTGGTTTATTTGTATCCTTAAATATGTTCTACAGTCTCATTCTTCACACAATTACATCACAGAGAAAGATGTTTTTGTGCTGTGTAGTTTGTGAGAGATATCTCCCTCACATTCTGAGTTGGAATATATATCAACAAGAAAGACAGCTAATGACCATAATCAGCTTTCAACCATGCAGTCATAAAAACAGGGACATTACAGTGTGTTGGCTTTGAGGCCTTATGGGTACACTGTGTGAGTATTGTTTGGAAATGTTGACAGAATTCTGGCATGACTGGTGATTTACAGAAAAACAGCATATTTTCTCAAAATCACTTTCTGTTGGCTGTTACAATCTTGAATCCATTTACCAAAAACAGGGTTGATAAACTATAAAGTGAATTATTATAAACAGACATGCTGGCTTAGCTGATTTTTGACTTGTAAACTGCATACTAATGCTGATGAATTTACATTTTTTAAGGTGACGGTATTAACCTGTCAGTCAGGACAGACAGTCCTCCGACAGCTGGAGCAGGGCCTGAAAACTCTGATCTGATTAGTCTGTGCAGGCTTCTGGTGGTTCACATCACATTACAGCAGAGTCTCTCAGACAGATCTCCAGCCTGTAGCCTTGAGACACCATCTTTAGAAGATGACCAGGAAGGTAGGACAACATATTTAGTCATAACGTTAGAGATATTCTTAGTCACTGAGAAGGTAGGTGAGCAATGGAACACTGTTCTGCAACATCTGAAAAAATACATTTTTAATATGTTCAATAAATAAAAGGAATCAGCTACATACCACAACAAATTTAAATTCAAAATGGGTTTTGCATGATGCTTTGTACGGTGTGTATGTTTCTGCCAAAACTCTGAGCCCACACTTGTTTTCTGCATAATTGCTTTAATTAAGGTTTTGTGGTTGACGGTCTCAGGATTTCATACCACAGACTGAGTGAAATTAGATCCCAGGGTAAAAGAGCAAACCAGGCATCCATTTAAAAAAAAAAAAAACAGAGCCAAACATTCAAATGTTTGTGTGATCTGATAGGTATTAATGTAGAAATCAAGGGATCTAGAGGAACATGGGGAAAGTTTATGTCTGTACATTTATAAACAACATGAAATTCTATATTTGCATAAATTTAAGGAATCTCTCTTTCTCTGTTTTAAAGGGGGTCATATGATGCTTTTTTTAAAGATCATTATTTTGTGTATTTGGTGTAACAGAATATGTTGACATGCTTTAATGTTCAAAAATACTGTATTTATTTTTCAAATACTGTACATTATTGTAAGTCCTCTATGCCCCGCCTCTCTCAAACTCTTAGTTTTCTACAAAGTCCTTCCTTCCGACAAGTGCAGTCTGCTCTGATTGGCCAGCTGACCCAGTGCATTGTGATTGGCCGAACACCGCAAGCACTCGTCGGAAATGTAACGCCCCTTACCATAATTGCGAGCTTCATCTTTCAAAATAAATGTAAAGACAGAGCCCGAAAGGGGAACAGAGTCTCGTGACAGACACAGTGATGAATATGTGTTTGCAGTACACAAGCCATGGTTAAGACAGCTGACTCCACTGTGATGTGTCTCTCTCTCTCTCTCTCTCTCTCTCTTCCTTTCTTATTCTCTCTCTCTCTCTTTATAGCTTCTCTGAATGTGAATGGGGCTAGAGATATTGGGAAAAGGTTTCAATTATATGAGAAAATTTATGTCTTGCTTGTTCAAGAAATGCTCAGTGATTTATTAAATGGTTCTGACTGGGCTAAAGAATTTGATGGGCTTTCTGTTTTAAGTCATTTGACTTCAACCAGTAGTGGGGTTGCCATTCTATTCTCTAATAATTTTATTCCCTGTTCTTATCAGGTAGAGGAGGTTATAAAAGGCTGGCTTTTGAAAGTTGTTGCCCAGTTTGAAAATTATTCTTTTATTTTTATCTGTGTGTATGTCCCAGTCAATGCCTTGGAAAGAATGTTTTTTCTAGATACTCTGAGTAATGTTTTATGCAACTGTAACCCTGAGAATTTTTTGTTTTTAGGGGGAGATTTCAATTGCACTGAGAGCATCCTTGATAGGAATCATGTTGAACCACACATGCCCTCACAAAAATGACTTATTCAGTTATTGAAAACCCATGAGATTGTTGATGTTTGGAGGAATTTCCATGGTATTCAAAAGTATAAAAGTATCAAAAGTATTCATGATATACTTGGGCTCATGCTTATGATAACTTGATTTCACTGGCAAGGTTGGATAGATTTTATTGTTTTAAACACCAGCTTAATCTTTTTAGAAGCTGTTAAATTTGTCCAGTGGGTTTGTCTGATCACAGTTTGTTACAGTGTGTTGTATCTCGTAGCTCCATCAAGCCAAAAAGTGCCTATTGGCATTTTAATAGCAACTTATTGTGTGACAATAATTTTAAAGATATTTTTAAAGAGTTTTGGAATAATTTTAGAACTACAAAATCTTATTTTCAATGTTTGCAGCAGTGGTGGGATATTGCAAAAGTACAAATTAAACAGTTGTGTCAGCAATATACTCTCAATGTCACAAGAGACATTACCCGTTCATTGAAGACAATTGAGAAAGAATTAGAAGAGCTTCAGATGCTTGTTGATAGTACATGTAACTTGGCTCATTTTGACTCCCTTAATAAGAAGAAAAACATTTTAGTTAAATTATTAGATACAGTTACACAAGGAGCTCTGGTCAGATCACGCTTTCAGAGCATAGAATTGATGGATGCACCTTCTAAATTTTTCTTCAATTTGGAGAAGAAGAATGGACAAAGAAGATTTATACATGCTTTAAGATCTGATGGTGGAGCTTTGCTGTCAGACCCTTCTGACATTCGAAGAAGAGCAGTTAGTTTTTATGAAGAATTGTATAAAAGTGAACTCATGCATGAACAAACTGCTAATGTCTTCCTTGAGAATTTGCCTCAGTTATCTGAAGAGGCTAATGCTGATCTCAGCAAAGCTTTAACTCTGGAGGAGTTGGAAAAAGCTCTTCAAGGCATGGAATGTGGGAAAGCACCTGGAATTGACGGATTGTCAGTTGACTTCTATAAGTCTTTTTGGCCGAAGGTGGGTCCGGATCTATTGGAGGGGCTGAAGGAAAGCCAGGCCAGTGGGCGGCTACCCACAAGTTGCCATAGAGTGATTCTCACCTTGTTGCCAAAAAAGGGAGACCTAAATTACATTAAAAACTGGAGACCAGTCAGTTTGTTGTGCAATGAATATAAACTGCTTTCCAAAGCTCTGGCAAATAGATTAGGAGAAGTTTTGGAGCAGGTGATCCATCCTGACCAGACCTATTGCATACCTGGAAGACAAATTTTTGATAATATATCTTTTATTAGGGATGTTTTGGACCTTGGTAAAAGTCTCAACTTAGATTTTGGCCTTCTGTCACTCGATCAAGAAAAAGCTTTTGATCGAGTTGAGCATAAGTTTTTATGGGATGTTTTAGAGGCATTTGGCTTTAGTTCCAATTTTATTTCAATGGTTAAGGTTTTGTACAGTGACGTTGAGAGTATTTTGAAAGTTAATGGTGACTTATGCACTCCTTTTAAGGTTTTTAGAGGTGTAAGGCAAGGGTGTGCTTTGTCAGGTATGCTCTATGCTTTAGCAATTGAGCCTTTTTTAAGTAAGTTAAGAATCTGATGGTGGAGCTTTGCTGTCAGACCCTTCTGACATTCGAAGAAGAGCAGTTAGTTTTTATGAAGAATTGTATAAAAGTGAACTTATGCATGAACAAACTGCTAATGTCTTCCTTGAGAATTTGCCTCAGTTATCTGAAGAGGCTAATGCTGATCTCAGCAAAGCTTTAACTCTGGAGGAGTTGGAAAAAGCTCTTCAAGGCATGGAATGTGGGAAAGCACCTGGAATTGACGGATTGTCAGTTGACTTCTATAAGTCTTTTTGGCCGAAGGTGGGTCCGGATCTATTGGAGGGGCTGAAGGAAAGCCAGGCCAGTGGGCGGCTACCCACAAGTTGCCATAGAGTGATTCTCACCTTGTTGCCAAAAAAGGGAGACCTAAATTACATTAAAAACTGGAGACCAGTCAGTTTGTTGTGCAATGAATATAAACTGCTTTCCAAAGCTCTGGCAAATAGATTAGGAGAAGTTTTGGAGCAGGTGATCCATCCTGACCAGACCTATTGCATACCTGGAAGACAAATTTTTGATAATATATCTTTTATTAGGGATGTTTTGGACCTTGGTAAAAGTCTCAACTTAGATTTTGGCCTTCTGTCACTCGATCAAGAAAAAGCTTTTGATCGAGTTGAGCATAAGTTTTTATGGGATGTTTTAGAGGCATTTGGCTTTAGTTCCAATTTTATTTCAATGCTTACGGTTTTGTACAGTGACGTTGAGAGTATTTTGAAAGTTAATGGTGACTTATGCACTCCTTTTAAGGTTTTTAGAGGTGTAAGGCAAGGGTGTGCTTTGTCAGGTATGCTCTATGCTTTAGCAATTGAGCCTTTTTTAAGTAAGTTAAGAGCTGATTTGTATGGATTGCATATTCCAAAATGTCTAAATGTGTTTAAATTATCAGCATAAGCTGATCAGCATAAGATTTCAGAGTGTTTTCATCTACTAAAGTAAATTGGTCTAAAAGTGAAGCCATTTTGTTTGGGAGATGGCTAAATGGAGAACCAAAGCTCCCAGATGGTTTAACTTGGACTAGGGAGGGCTTCAAGTATCTTGGAGTGTTTTTAGGTAATGAAATGGTTGTACAAAAAAACTTTGAAGTAATTGGTGAAAAAATAAAGGGTCGCCTTGATAAATGGAAATTTTTGCTTCCAAAGATATCATATAGAGGCCGTATATTGATTATCAATAACTTGCTAGCATCCTCTCTATGGCATCGGTTAATGTGTGTTGATCCTCCGTCAAAATTCTTATTCAAAATTCAATCAATTCTGATTGATTTTTTTTGGGATAAACTGCACTGGGTTCTAAAAGCTGTTCTGTATTTGCCCAAGGAAGAGGGTGGTCATGGACTTATGCATTTGCAGAGCAGGACAGCAGCTTTTCGGCTTCAATTTGTACAGAGACTTTTGTTTGGACCAGTGCACTCGAACTGGAGATCTATAGCTTTCATGGTTCTGCAGTCTTTTGGAAGCCTGGGTATGGACAGGTCTTTGTTCTGGTTGAATCCCAAAAAGATGGATTTATCCAAGTTTCCAATTTTTTATCGTAATGTTTTGAAGGTGTGGACTTTGTTCACTGTGCAAAGACCCTGCGGAATAAGTTCCTTATACTGGTTGTTACAAGAACCTTTAGTCTGTGGTTCACGCATGGACATATCACTTAAGGGCCCTTTCCCTGCACTCAATGGAATTCTCCTCACTTCTAAGGTTACAACCCTTGGGTGCCTATTACAGTCAACGGGAAAAGACTTCAAACATATTGACTTAGTTGCTGGACATTTGGGCCTTCATTCAAAACGTACAGTCGCTAAACTTCTTGAGAAATGGAGAGCTGCTCTCACAGCAGAAGAAATCAAGTTGCTGGAGGACTACTATGCGGGGTTAATTGTTCCAAACAGTGATGATTGATTCCCTGTTTTGCCATTATCTCCCAATTTAGAAGATTGTAAAGGTGTTTTCTTGCACTGTGAAGATGTGACACTAATTGGCCTAAAGCCAGCTTCTGGAAAAGAAATGTATAAAATGTGTGTTGAATCTTTAAACAAAGTGTTTTTAAATAATAGAGTGGATACTCCCTGGCGTAATATTTTTTTGTTTTGTTTTATTTTAAAATAAAGCCCATTTTCTGCAACACTGAGTCCTCGCCTCATCCCTCTACCCGGAACCCTGACACTATGTCACTAGAAAAAACAAAATTGAACGAAACATGAGTTATAGTTTATTGGCAGTTTTTTTTAAGTCAGTAAAATCTAGAATTCTCATTGATTTTCGTTATTTTAAAGCTATGGATGATCTTCTTTCTTTTGACTTGATCTGGTGCAATGGTGGAGCTTTGTGTGAGGTTTTTGAAAATACTTTGGTTTTTGGCCCAAATTTTGCTTAATTGTGTCTGTAAATTGACTTGATTTTCTGGATAATGTGTTAATATTGTGGTAATAAAGTTTTTTTCGAAATCGAAATCTCTCTCTCTCTCGCTCGCTCGCTCGCTCGCACGCACACACACACACACACACCAAACAGTCAATAGCAAATACTTAAACTAATAACAAAACAGCAGCTGATTCTGAATTACTTCCTCACCTAGGTTCACGAAATGGTCGTCCATAAAATGCATTGCTGTTCTGTTGTAAGTAATCTTAAAGATTTCTAAATGCATCTACTTTCGGAAGGCCAAATAAAGTGCTTTTGCTTTCGCCTAGAAACACACAGTGTCTCTCTCCCTGACATGGCTGCGTCAACACTAACTGCGGTTACTGAAACCACGCCTTCTTTCTTTGCGTGCACATTTGGGTGGCATTATGCTAATATTTCCACATAGTGAGGTACAGGGGCGGACTGAGACAAAAATTCAGCCCTGGCACTGTAGCCACACCAGCCCACATTACCACACCGACACAGCCCCCCCCACGGACACACACATTCACTACTTACATTTGTGTACAGATGGTGAAATAATATAAGCAGTACCATATACAGTGGTGTGAAAAAGTGTTGGCCCCATTCCTGATTTCTTTTTTTTTTTGCATGTTTGTAACACTTTAATGTTTCAGATCATCAAACAAATTTAAATATTAGTAAAAGATGTTGGCCCCCTTCCTGATTTCTTATTTTTTTGCATGTTTGTCACACTTTAATGTTTCAGATCATCAAACAAATTTAAATATTAGTCAAAGATAACACAAGTAAACACAACATGCAGTTTTTAAATGAAGGTTTTTATTATTAAGGGAAAACAAAATCCAAAACTACACGGCCCTGTGTGAAGAAGTGTCTGCCCCCTAAACCTAATAACTGATTGGGCCACCCTTAGCAGCAACAAATCAAGCGTTTGCGATAACTTGCAATGAGTCTGTTACAGCGCTGTGGAGGAATTTTGGTCCACTCATCTATGCAGAATTGTTGTAATTCAGTCACATTGGAGGGTTTTCGAGCATGAACCGCTTTTTTAAGGTCATGCCACAGCATCTCAATAGGATTCAGGTCAGGACTTTGACTAGGCCACTCCAAAGTCTTCATTTTGTTTTTCTTCAGCCATTCAGAGGTGGACTTGCTGGTGTGTTTTGGATCATTGTCCTGCTGCAGAACCCAAGTTACATTACAATCTGCGAAGGAGTGGAATCAGAATTGGGCATAAAATACTCTTCAGAATCATTCATATATGTGAAAATGGGCTGAGAACTGAACGAATCGTTGTAATCTGGCTCAGACTCAAGACAGATTCCTGTCTTTGTGGCGGTTTTTCTGCTGATTAAGGGAGAATATGAGACTTCTTCACCACACAACTGGTTGTCAAAAGCAAAAATGCTGCAAAATGCATAATATTTAGTGAGGAAATGTGACGTGCTCTTGAAAAACAGAATCAACATCCAAAAACAAGTACCGGGTTTCATTCAGCTGATATGATACGGGGCGGTGGCGTAGATATTACATTTTATTTGCTGACATCTTAGACAGGTGCATCGCCTGCAAGAGCAGCCAGAAGAAAGACTGAATAGATATTTCGAGTTCTATGAAGACAAACATGTTTTCTTTAGAGGATTGATGAATCCTTCACAGTAAGAGCAGGAGCATGAATTAAGAGAGTGAAGAGAGTTTGATGATCTGAAACATTAAAGTGTGACAAAAATGCAAAAAAATAAGAAAACAGGAAGATGGCCAACACTTTTTCACACAACTGTATGTAACAGATATTTAAACATTTAATGTATGTGTCTGGCAAACAATGCTTACTACTTTTTAAAGAGCACACGTTTATAACAAATTTACACATACAGTTAAAACAAAAGAAAAAGAATCTGAGGATGTTGTAGAGTTGTGTGCTGTCTGTTTATGCCATTTGTCTGCTGTTACTGTCATTCTCTACAGTATGTTGTTCTTTGTTGTCACTGTCTGTCTGTTGGGTTTTTCCTACCTCCACCATACTCCTCCCTGTCTCTGCTTGACCTACTGTAGCATTCTTCCTCACAGCACTGGTGTTGAAAGACCAG
>NW_015506850.1:136742-139663 GCF_001515645.1 Sinocyclocheilus grahami | reverse complement strand
CCCCCCCCCCCCCCCCCCAAAAAAAAACCCGTTTAAAAAAAAAGAAAAAAAGTAGTACTTTATAAACTATTGCTTTAATTGAATGAATTCTAAAATCTGGGTGGCATACTTAACACTGCAATAATTCATAGACTGTCAGCAGTAAGGCTTGACATTTTTTATTATTTAAATTCTAGTTTGTGTGAGACAGCTTTGGAAGGCCTGTTCAGTTTAAATATCTCAATGCTTTCCTTTTTTTCAAGCTGAATATTTACCAAAGTACCTATAGTGTGTTGAATAGGTGGAGTGCTCTTTTTATTTCCTTAAAAGAGTAAGTCTAGAGCAAAGCTTCTGGCTGTCCCTCTGTCACAAACTCAAAGAGGTTACAACTCTGGAAAGTCGATGGGAATGTCTATCCATGTGAAAAAGAAGTCTGTTTAATTGTATTCTTAAAATTGTATTAATGATATTGTTTAAAAAAATAAAGTAAAATTAATTAATTAATTAATATTAAGTAAATAAAAGGCCACATATTTTAAGTGCACTTAAAGTATGCTCTCTTTAAAAAATAAACACTTTTAAACTTTTAAAAGGTGCACTTTGTAATAATAATGTCAAATTAAACGTTTATACACTTAAAGGTAAATGTACTTTAAAGTAAATTTCAAATTATGTTTTAATAATCTTTTGTTATGCTTTAAAGAAGTAAGTTTTTGATGGGTTGACTAACATACTAAAACAAAAATTAAATTTAAAGGTAATATATTTTAAATGGTACTATTTAAAATTATATTGTACTAATTTGCAACTTCATAATTACAATTGTGTAGTTACAAATATAACTAAATTTCAGCTAATTGCATTTAATATACATTTAGACTACAATGCATTTTAATTGAAATTAAATTAACATTCATTTAAGTGCCTGAAAACTGCTCATTTTAAAAATGTACTTCTAAAGTGTACTTTTTCACAAGGGTGAGGAAGAGAAAAAAAATGGTCACACTTTATTTTAAGGTCCGATTCTCGCTATTAACAAACCATTAACTATGACTTTTGCCTCTAAACTCCTAATTTGCTGCTTATCAATAGTTAGTAAGGTAGTTGTTATGTTTAGGTATTGGGTAGGATTAGGGATATAGAATATGGTCATGCAGAATATGTGCTTTATAAGTACTAATAAACAGCCAATATGTTAATAATAGGCATGCTAATAAGGTACTAGTTCATAGTGAGAACTGGTCCCTATACTAAAGTGTTACCAAGAAAGAACTTTTTTTTTTTTAAATTAAAAAAAATATATATATATATATTAGGGCTGTGAATCTATTAAAATTTTTAATCTGATTAATCACATCCTTTTTCTGTGATTAATTGCGATTAATCGCACACTTCATGTAATTAAATGTGCAGTAGGAGATCTTGGAAAATGCTTGAAAGCAACAGCTTTAGCAACAGCTTTTTGAAAACTTTAGCCTGAAAGCACTGAAAGCGAACGTCCCACCCTCCCTGCAATCGCCATCCAAAGCCACGCCCCCTGAACGCATACGCTCACAGACCAGAATACGAGAGATGACATAGGCTACATCAGTGGTTCCCAATTCCAGCCCATGTTCCGAAGTGAAGTAAACTTCCAACGGATTTCCCCTGCACAGGGAGAAGGGAGCAATGAACACTGTGTAAGGATCATATCGATCGGAACAGTTCATGCACGTAGCTCACTTCTAATGAGCTGGTTATCTGAATCGGGTGTGTTAACTAAGCGAGACATGCAAAATATGCATTTTGGCGCGAGGACTGCAATTGGGACCCGCTGGGCTACATCATGTGTCATTCACCAGTGAGAAAACATTAAAAGTACTACAATACCAGGAAGGAAGATCGGGTTGTTGATGTTTGTCTGCCATTCTCGCTATGTCTGCACAGCGTGCGTGAACGCGCTGATGATGTATCCTGTCTGTGCGAGCCGGGTGCGCAGAAGTATGCTAATGCATAAGTTGACAGGCAGGTAGGAAAGCCAATTAAAATGCTCGGACCGAGCGTTTTGATTGGATGAACATTTATTGGTCCTACACCTTCCACAGAATATATAAATACAGATAAGTACATTTAGACCACTTAACTTAATGATTTCTATTGGGATGTGAAGAGACTTTCAACCAGCATAACAAAAAATGTTTCTGAAGACAATCACCTATTGCACCTTTAAGCATAGACCATTTTTCTTGTTTCAAATGTTTATTTTGTCATTATTTGCTATATCCAGCAAAGTAAACCAAAAGATTGAAGGGTGATTCTCAAAAATCTGTATTTTCTGCAAGCTTTTTTCAAGATAATTTTTTGGATGACTTTCCAAAAAAGGACACTTAGAGACTCCAAAAAGACAACAAAGAACCAAATGATATAAGGAGCCCATATAAGCACATATGAAAGAAAAAAAAAATCTGAATTTTATAGTATGTGTACAGTGCAACGCCAAAGAGCTTTTTTACATTTTAGAGAAGCCAAGTTGTGATACCAAACAGGACCACATGGAGATGCAAAAAAAACCTAAACCAACCGCCTGCTGACTGCATATATCTACTACAGTACACGGATCCATTCCGTATAACTAAACACAGCAACATAAACATTCAAAACATTATCGTGAATGTGTGTGGAAACAACGTGAATGTTCGGAAATGTCTGTGCCTGTGATTACAATGTGCGATCAGTGCGACAAAAGCACTCATACACGCATTAATATAACGGACTCACGCGTGCTTACTGTACTGTACGACTCCTGTACGCCACCGCAATCGTCTTTACCTTGATTGCAGTCTTCATCCATCAAAACTTTACTAGCGAGACTGGTTATCCAGTGGAGAAACCGTAGTTTGCGTCTCATCTGGCCATACAGCAGTGGGATGTGTTGACAATCCGTTCAGTCTGTACTTCACACA
>NW_015506850.1:133304-135276 GCF_001515645.1 Sinocyclocheilus grahami | reverse complement strand
CATAGGCTAATAGGCTACATCAGTGGTTCCCAATTCCAGCCCATGTTCCGAAGTGAAGTAAACTTCCAACGGATTTCCCGGAGAAGGGATCGGGTGTGTTAACTAAGCGAGACATGCAAAATATGCATTTTGGCGCGAGGACTGCAATTGGGACCCGCTGGGCTACATCATGTGTCATTCACCAGTGAGAAAACATTAAAAGTACTACAATACCAGGAAGGAAGATCGGGTTGTTGATGTTTGTCTGCCATTCTCGCTATGTCTGCACAGCGTGCGTGAACGCGCTGATGATGTATCCTGTCTGTGCGAGCCGGGTGCGCAGAAGTATGCTAATGCATAAGTTGACAGGCAGGTAGGAAAGCCAATTAAAATGCTCGGACCGAGCGTTTTGATTGGATGAACATTTATTGGTCCTACACCTTCCACAGAATATATAAATACAGATAAATACATTTAGACCACTTAACTTAATGATTTCTATTGGGATGTGAAGAGACTTTCAACCAGCATAACAAAAAATGTTTCTGAAGACAATCACCTATTGCACCTTTAAGCATAGACCATTTTTCTTGTTTCAAATGTTTATTTTGTCATTATTTGCTATATCCAGCAAAGTAAACCAAAAGATTGAAGGGTGATTCTCAAAAATCTGTATTTTCTGCAAGCTTTTTTCAAGATAATTTTTTGGATGACTTTCCAAAAAAGGACACTTAGAGACTCCAAAAAGACAACAAAGAACCAAATGATATAAGGAGCCCATATAAGCACATATGAAAGAAAAAAAAAATCTGAATTTTATAGTATGTGTACAGTGCAACGCCAAAGAGCTTTTTTACATTTTAGAGAAGCCAAGTTGTGATACCAAACAGGACCACATGGAGATGCAAAAAAAACCTAAACCAACCGCCTGCTGACTGCATATATCTACTACAGTACACGGATCCATTCCGTATAACTAAACACAGCAACATAAACATTCAAAACATTATCGTGAATGTGTGTGGAAACAACGTGAATGTTCGGAAATGTCTGTGCCTGTGATTACAATGTGCGATCAGTGCGACAAAAGCACTCATACACGCATTAATATAACGGACTCACGCGTGCTTACTGTACTGTACGACTCCTGTACGCCACCGCAATCGTCTTTACCTTGATTGCAGTCTTCATCCATCAAAACTTTACTAGCGAGACTGGTTATCCAGTGGAGAAACCGTAGTTTGCGTCTCATCTGGCCATACAGCAGTGGGATGTGTTGACAATCCGTTCAGTCTGTACTTCACACAAGCGCATGACATATGAGGTAGAGCCCTGCATTTCAGCCCTACCCAGACTTTTTTACGCCCCTCGAGCCGGGCTTCGTGCCAATTTTCACGCCATAGTTCAAACGCGGGCCGGGCCTCAAGCCTGTTTTAGGCTTCTCCTTATTTTTTATATTTTAGACATCCATCAATTAGTGATGAAAAAAATTGCCTCGCTGGTGGAAACAACACGCGACTGTCAAGAGCGGCTCAACGGTGTTTAGTGTCCCGCAGCAGCAGTATGTATGGTGCGTGCAGTTCTGCGTTCAAATGCACGCAATAGGCTTAAGCTTGCCGCAAAGCACCGGCAAAAGTAATTACCATAAATGTGATGGGGAAATAGTAAGAAGATATTTGACTTATTTACTAATAAACTAGTGTTTTTCCTTTGCCGGTGTCCCTGCCCGGTGGAGTCGCACGGTAGAGTCGATGGTCTTTACACTCTTCGGTCTTACCACGACCGCAGCCGCGACCGCTTCCGTGGTAAACTAAGCTTCTTTTTAATTCATTTAACAAAACTCAAATTGAATTCAGCTGGACACATTTTCCTGTTTATCCCAACATTTTTAAATGTTTTCTGAGTCGGTGTCGCAAGGATGAAGTTGCTGATCCTAACTCGCCATCTCCTCATTAGACGCACCTTTAGAGAGAAGTGCATCTTTACGGATTAT
>NW_015506850.1:123765-133151 GCF_001515645.1 Sinocyclocheilus grahami | reverse complement strand
TTTTATTTCGTTAAGTAGTAATTTAAAGCTTTCTATATATATATTTATCATGCCTGTGAGACATGTATTCGCTGAGTTTTGGTTCATTTTTGTGAAGCGCTCCTGTTCAAGACAAGACGGCAGAAAGCACATCATGTTTGTTTTTTTTATTTTATAAAAGCACAACGTTTTGTTGATATTGTGAGTGCACACAAATAAAAGTAGACTCTTTACAGCTATGAATGATGTATTACTCGTACCTTTATGAGCAAAAATGATGGTGTATCCTCTGAAAAAAAAGCAATTGATTGCGCTGGCGCCTCTATGTCCTGCAAAGCGCGCTTCAGCTTCCACTCTCTGCACAAACTATTGGATATAGCGCACATTTATCTAGGTTTAACGTTTAAACATTGTTATATGCTTGAACTGTTTTATATCTACAGATTTTATTTTAGGCAATTGATTGTTTGAGAAAGATAAAATTTTGCCGCTAAATTGATCAAACATAGGCTCACTGTCTGCCGCTGGCCCTTGGTCATTACTTTAAAAAAACTAAAACGTTTATTTAACGAACAAAAAATGCTCCAAACTTTTTTTTTTTTAAATTAACTTCATAAAAAATTAAACGAAATATAATCACTTTGCTATTACATACAAAACTGAACAATTTTAATTGCTGAAACAGTAGTATAAGCTGTTTTGGGAGAAGGGAAAAAAAAGACGCCCTCGGGACGGGCTCGGGCCGGTAATTCTGATAAGCTGTCGGACACGGGCTGGGCTAGGGCCTGAGCGTCTCGGGCCAGGGCCTAAATTTGAGGCCCGTGCAGGGCTCTAATCTGAGGGCTCGCGCTATCACAGAATATGACAGAGCTGGTGTTTAAAAGCGAAACACACTGGAATGAATAATTCACTGAAAACGCAACGCAAGTCTCTGTTCTCTCTGCAATCTCTGATGTAATCAGCCTGGTTTCCTTTATATTAGCGCTGTTTTGGACTGATTGTTTGAATGCGTTCACTTACTAGATCATTGGACTAAAACTTTCCCGGAGTTTAGCAGCTTAAAATGATATAATCGCAAGCAGAGAAGCAAAATTGGGTTAAAGGGTTAGAATAGAAATTGTGCTTCAGTAATTTTGCGTTAATTGCGTTAAATTATTTTAAGGTGTTAAGGATTGTAAAATTTATCTCATGCGTTAACGATGACAGCCCTAATATATATTTATTTATTTTTCCTCACACCACTGCAAGTTGAGTTTTATGTCAGTTATCATTGGCAGAGATCATAAAAATCTTTTAGGCTAACCTTGAAGGCTCCTCCTGAAGGGAGGGGCTCTGTCCTGACTACTCTATAGTCACAGACGGTTCACTAATCTGACTGGACTGTTGTAGTCTGACAGATATGTCTAGTAAAGGGAAGTTTGAGGTCATGTAGTCCATTGTGTTTTGCTGGATCAAGTCCATACCAGCTTTATTATTGATTGCCCTCATGAAAGCAACTAATAGGATAAGAATGTCATGTCAGTTCACCCACCCACCCACATACACGCACATCCTGAAACATACTGGCTCAATTTTGACATATAACTGCCCCACAAATTCAGGTGTGAGCAACTAGAACGACACTGAGGTCTAGCATCCCTGTCTGACATCCTGTTTTTAACTTCCAACAGACAAACTCAAGTGTGAGGAGGACCTCACAATCAACATTTGACACTGTGTGCCTGTGGAAGGAAATAAGACCAAGATGAGAACTCTTGTGTGTGTGTGAGAGAGAAAGACAGTACAGTTGGCTGAGATTTCTTGTTTCTGTTTTTAGCTAGGTCATGTTCTGTATACAGTAAATTTAATCCAGGCTACTTCATTACTTTCATACTTTACACTTTATAATAAAACAACTGTAATTGATTTTGATTGTTTGAAATTTAATTTAATTGCTACTTTTCTCAATATTGACAGTTGTCACTAATCCGGTCCATGGTCTTCCGTCTGCTCGCCACCAGAGGTCGCCTTCTGATTACATTGACTCTCACACCACACAAACTTTTGCACGTTACCCTGGACTACATTTCCCATGCTCCATTGCACTGATTGGACTCACCTGCAGCCAATCACACACACACACTAAATAACAACCACTCAACCGTGCAGGGCTCTAATCTGAGGGCTCGCGCTATCACAGAATATGACAGAGCTGGTGTTTAAAAGCGAAACACACTGGAATGAATAATTCACTGAAAACGCAACGCAAGTCTCTGTTCTCTCTGCAATCTCTGATGTAATCAGCCTGGTTTCCTTTATATTAGCGCTGTTTTGGACTGATTGTTTGAATGCGTTCACTTACTAGATCATTGGACTAAAACTTTCCCGGAGTTTAGCAGCTTAAAATGATATAATCGCAAGCAGAGAAGCAAAATTGGGTTAAAGGGTTAGAATAGAAATTGTGCTTCAGTAATTTTGCGTTAATTGCGTTAAATTATTTTAAGGTGTTAAGGATTGTAAAATTTATCTCATGCGTTAACGATGACAGCCCTAATATATATTTATTTATTTTTCCTCACACCACTGCAAGTTGAGTTTTATGTCAGTTATCATTGGCAGAGATCATAAAAATCTTTTAGGCTAACCTTGAAGGCTCCTCCTGAAGGGAGGGGCTCTGTCCTGACTACTCTATAGTCACAGACGGTTCACTAATCTGACTGGACTGTTGTAGTCTGACAGATATGTCTAGTAAAGGGAAGTTTGAGGTCATGTAGTCCATTGTGTTTTGCTGGATCAAGTCCATACCAGCTTTATTATTGATTGCCCTCATGAAAGCAACTAATAGGATAAGAATGTCATGTCAGTTCACCCACCCACCCACATACACGCACATCCTGAAACATACTGGCTCAATTTTGACATATAACTGCCCCACAAATTCAGGTGTGAGCAACTAGAACGACACTGAGGTCTAGCATCCCTGTCTGACATCCTGTTTTTAACTTCCAACAGACAAACTCAAGTGTGAGGAGGACCTCACAATCAACATTTGACACTGTGTGCCTGTGGAAGGAAATAAGACCAAGATGAGAACTCTTGTGTGTGTGTGAGAGAGAAAGACAGTACAGTTGGCTGAGATTTCTTGTTTCTGTTTTTAGCTAGGTCATGTTCTGTATACAGTAAATTTAATCCAGGCTACTTCATTACTTTCATACTTTACACTTTATAATAAAACAACTGTAATTGATTTTGATTGTTTGAAATTTAATTTAATTGCTACTTTTCTCAATATTGACAGTTGTCACTAATCCGGTCCATGGTCTTCCGTCTGCTCGCCACCAGAGGTCGCCTTCTGATTACATTGACTCTCACACCACACAAACTTTTGCACGTTACCCTGGACTACATTTCCCATGCTCCATTGCACTGATTGGACTCACCTGCAGCCAATCACACACACACACTAAATAACAACCACTCAAATCCTTCTCTAATCGCCGAGTATTGTCTGCGTTTATCACTCTCCTGGGGGTAGCACTTTACGGAGCCAGTATCCTGTCTGAGTTTAGTTTAGTTCCTAGTTCTATTCCTGTTTCTAATTTTGCCTGATTGTCTGTTCCTGATAAACTGCCTGTCTTGGATTTCTCTCTCGCCTTGTTGTTTGGACTCTGTTCGCACCTCGCCTGGATTATTATCTGTCTGTGGATTACTCGCTTGCCTCATCCTTTGGATTATGTTCGCCGTCGATCAACCTATGCCTGTTTATTGGATCACTCTTCTGTCTTGCCCTCTAAGTACCTGTTTGCAATTGTCAGATCCTTGCCTGTTTTTTACTATGTTTTGGAATAAAGCTTTGCACATGGATCCACATGTTTCTCATCTCAGTCACCCCGTTACAGAAGTAAAGGGGGCAATTGAACTCCGATTAACTCTGACTCTGAATCACTGTCAGTGTAAACATAACATAAAGGGTCATGACATGGATTTTTTTATATGTTCCTTGAGGTGCACTTATACTGTTAAAAGTATACGTTTTTTTTCTTCCACAAAAATTATTTTTGACCCTCTGTCTGAAATTATGTTTTCGAGGGGGCAGCTCCTTTTAATGCTTGTCAGTAAATGGCCATTGAAGTTCATAGCTTAGAAAAAATTATCAACAGCCCCCTCATATTTTATCATATATTACATGAGTAAGTGTTTTGAAAACATCCATATAAAACCATAATTTACAGATAAAGCATTATGAAATTATTTATTTACGGTTTGTGATGAAGCTGCTGTTTCATCTTTCAACAAAAGTTTATTTATTTTTTATTCTTTTGAAAACTCTCCATTGCTGTGCCTCGTTTACAAAACAATCTGCGTTCAAATGCTCTGAACAAACATGATCCTCTGACACGATCTGTCAGTGTTTCAAATACAAAAGGATTTCAATTATTCGCCATGTCTTTACGGAGATATAGCTGTTCAAAGTTTCAATGGTTTTCTATATACTTAAGCTTTAAAGCGTTTCATCCAGGTCGCCAGTAGCAAACAATGGAGCACACTCTGCTGGACAAACTAAGTAATTACATAATTTCAAGCATTTTATCTGCGTTATATGTTCTGTAAAAAAAAAAATTCATATCGGCAGCATATTAGCCGATACCAATATATATATATATCGGCCTATAATATCAGCTAAACAATATATCGGTCGGGCTCTAGTATGTATGCGAGAAAATCAATGAAAAAGCCTAAATAAAAATATTTACAGATGACTGTACTATATACCAAATATAAAGCTCAAAATAACGCTTTATGAAACATTTATGTTAAATATGGTCTGAAAATTTCCTGAGAGATTTGAGAATTTGAGTCTGGAAAACTATGAAATTTTGAAATGGAAAATGTGTAGGAACCCTGAAAGAAACAAAATAGATCAGGAAATCTTAGTAATGTACATTGTTACATCACCACTAAGCTTTTCTCTCAAAACTTTTGTGCTGTCACAGAGACGAACTCCGTGGTTCCCTCTTCCGACCATCAGAGGGCTCCCTCACCCGAATATTTACTCATACACACACTACATTTCCCATCAGCCCCGAACCTGGCACTGATCAACTTGCCCAGCTGTAGCCCATCAGCTGGACTATATAAACAGTCTGTTCCCTCCATTTCATTGCGAAGTCTTGTTTTTACTACGGTTAACATTTCTGGGTGTTTAATCTCTGTATTGCCTGCCTGTTGTGACCCTGTCTGTACTAGGGATGGGATTGCTTTCATTCGTTTTTTGATTTAATATTGAAAACAGAAACATGAGAAAACGGCACCATTTTCATTTTTCGTTTTTTCAAAAACATGAAAAGACAAGAATTTGCCTTAACTTTTCGTTTTTACATTCAGGGGTAGAAAATGGATAAACAGTTTGACTGTTCAATTTTCACGTGTGGAGGGAATTAAACGCCCCTTTCCACTGATTGGTCAAGCAAAAATGAAACGGTGCCGTCATCATGTCGTCTTAGGTTCTGTGCAACAGAATAAGAGTCCTCAGCGGTTAAGGTGTTTATTGTAACTCCTGCATTTCATCTCTCTGTTATCAAACAATCAGACTAACAAATGGACAGGGTTTACTTCTGTGTAGGCATAGTTTCTCTATGACAAGTATTAGGTGCTTATTGCAGAAATATGTATGTACCTCGGATCTGCAGCCACATTACCCTTTTAGTCTATTTCTTTGGCGCACCGCACATTTTCTTTAGCTGTCCAGTTATCAAAATCTGTGTGGCAAAGATGCGTCTGGTAAAGACTGGACAACACGGGGTGAATGCATTAACATTATAGTGAAGCGCAGACCAGTATTGATTTTAGTGTGAATACGCAGCAGTCATTAATTTTATTTTAGACAGTACAGTTTCATTAATAATGAGTATGAATTGATTTCATTTTAGACACAAATCAGTGTGTTTTATTTTACTTAAAATACAGGCGTTTCATTCCTGAATAAATCCGAGTCTTTGAATGAATCGTTTGTATGAGTGGTTCAATGACCCATTTGCTTTGCTCCTGAACAAATCAGCATTTTGAACGAATCGGTTGAATTGATGACTCTGACTCATTCATCAACACTGACTTGCTGCCACCTACTGGCGATGTAACCTTCATAATTCTAGTATCCAATTGTTTAATTTTGTCACTCATTTCATATATTTGTAGGCTATTCAGAATGTTTTTGTTTAAAACATTAATCTCATTCCATAATGCATTTACTGCCATCTGAGCAGCATTAATTGTGTAAATACATCTAAATTCAACTTAAGATGCAGCTTCTGTGCCACACAGTGCAAAGATGGCTTTGGTTGGTACTGATGTAATTGGTAACACCTATAATGTCATATTTTTTAAATCTTGACTAAATTCAGGAATTTAATATTAAAAGTGACAGACATATTTTATAAAGTTATAACAATAGCATGTGTAACATGCCGTCGGATAATGATAGTATCATATAAACTTATCTATGAAAAAAACCTCGAAACAATAATCAAAACGGTAAGATAGCTTTATATTCACACTAAAACCGATACTGGTCTGTGCTTCACTATAATGTAAATGGCTGCATTTACACTTGGCATTAACATGTGACCTGTATCCGGATGTTGTCCACATACACATTGAAAAGACAAGTGTAAATACGCTGCTGATCGGAATGTTATCCGATCAGCGTGTCCTGGTCCAGAGGTAGTCGAGGACACATTGTGATCGGATCTCAGTGTAATGTAAACGCAATCCAGCCATTGTGTCTGCATTCGCAGGTCGACATCATGCAAAATGCCGTCCCCTCTCTCACGAACTGTCAGAAGAAAAGAGCGCTAGTGAGACTTGTACATTTATTTTGATTTGTAAAATGTCCCGCAACTGAAAATAGTTTTCAAAAGAAAACCCACCACTTCAGGTCGACTTTGCACCACAGACTTATTTAAATATTGTGTGGGAAACATAGATCCGATCGGTTATCCAGATAGAGAAGTCAGCTGATGTTGCCAAGTGTAAACGCGCTGTCCTGATTGACTGATGATCCGATCTGCTTGATCAGATCACGGCGATCGCATGTTAATTCCAAGTGTAAACGCAGCCTATGTTACGCAGCTTTGCCACACAGATTTTAATAACTGGACAGATAAATAAAATGTACGGTGCGCCAAAGAAATAGACTAAAAAGGTAATGTGGCTGCAGATCTGAGGTACATAGCTTAGGCTACATATTTCTGCAATAAGCACCTAATATTTGCCATATAGAATCTATGCCTACACAGAAGTAAGCCCCGTCTAGGCGCTGCCCCAGTATGGTTTGTGTCAAGCCATTAGTCTGGTTGTTTGATGAGAGGGAGATGAACGCAGGAGTTGCAATAAACGCTTTAACAGCTGAGGACTCTTATTCTGTTGCACAAAACTAAAGACGACATGATGACGGCACCGTTTGATGCTTGCTTGACTAATCAGTGGAAAGGGTCGTTTAATTCCCTCCCACACGTGGAAATCGAACATTCAAACTGTTTATCCATTTTCTACCCCTGAAAGTAAAAACGGAAAATCAAGGCGATTTCTTTCTTTTTTTTCCCGTTTTTTTGAAAAAACTAAAAACCAAAATGGTGCCGTTTTCGCATGTTTCTGTTTTCAATTTTCAATTAAAAAAACGAATGAATGCAACCGATCCGATCCTACCTCTCGATTCGATACTGTCACGATACTTGGGTGCCGATACGATATGTATTGCGATTTTTTAAAAGAATTTCGATTCTACAAGTATTGCGATTCGATATTGCTATGTGTTGTTATTTTTGTTTTTTGTTTTTAACTCTAGGCTATGGGATAAAGTTAAATGATAGGTCGACACTTAATATACAGACTGTCACAATAAAAAAAACACACACACATCTTAGCAGTCAGTTTTCAGTAAACAAACAAACAGTCACAAAAAGTCCAATAGAAAAATACTTTTTGAAATAAAGTGCCTTTTGAAATAAAGTGCTCATCAAACTAGTTCCATTAATAAAATAAAATAAAATGAAGAGTCCATGAAAGCTTTCTTTAACATCAAGCTTAACTTGAAAGCCAATCGTTTGAATGCTGGATTGCATTAAATAAAATATTGTGACGAGTGGGGGCGGGGCCGAGAGCCGTGGGAACAGAACGAGGCCGGTGGAGTAATTGATAATGAGCGACACCTGCACCACTCACCGGTCTCGAGTACCACGGAAGAGCTCTGGAAGGATAAAAGGAGGAGCTACGACAGTGAAAGAAGAGAGATGACCAGGTTTTGTGTGCGGCAGTCGTCCGCGAGGGGCTGCCGCTTTACTTTCATTTTGTGTTTATTTTATTATTAAAGTTTTGTTTAATTGTTCGCCTGTTCCCACCTCCTTCTTCCCGTGATTACGAACTGTGTTACATTGGTGCCGAAACCCGGGAGGAAAGAGGGACACGCTGTCAGAGAGCCCTCGCTGCTGGGGGGGTCACGGTGCTGAGGAGATCGGGCAGCAGGAACAAGCGGAGAGACCGCCGGTGGCTGCCCGAGGCGGTGGTGCTGGAACGATGGAAGACGAGGTGGGACCGAGAGCTCGCTGCCGCGCTCCTGGGTCGAGGAGGGGTGGCTGCCGTCCGAGAGGGAGCGCAGAAGTCGCTCATTATCCATTACTCCACCGGCATCGCTCCGTTCCCATGGCTCTCGGCCCCGCCCCCACTCGTCACAAATATATAATAGAATTAATAACAATAAAAAATGTCTCTCTCTGTAAGCTAAACTGGCAACTTCTACATGGCTGTTTTTGTTAATCAAACCTATTGCTTGGAAACGTCAAGATTCTTTTGCAAAACAAAAGCTGGTCAACGTGTCCCCAGCTGTAGAGAACACCCGTTCAGCAGAGATGCTCGTCCCTGGTATTAGGGGTGTGTGATATTGAAAAAAAATTATATCTCAATATTTTGGGGGATATTTTCGGAAACGATAATTAGACGATATTTTGCCGAGTGTGTTATTGTGCTGATATCCGACTACAATGGACAGCTGCAGTTTTTGATGTTCTTCATTCTGTGTGGTCAGGTCACATCAGTGAACAGAAATTACTCTTTTCATATAATTTTAAATTGATTTTTACTTTTTATGGGCATGTTTACCTTTAATAAAGCCATTTTTTCTAATAGTGTGCATCTTTTGTGTCAAATTGTTATATTTAATCAGTCAATTACAATAATAAGATATTTAGGCTGATACCAAACAAATGAAACCAGTATCAACAAAATTAATCTTTGCAGAAGTTGCATTTGAAGTGGCATTTAGATGTATTTACACACTATTTAATTCAGCTCAGAGGGACATGGAGTGCTTTAACATGCCGTTACAAATGCATAATGTTTTGATATTTTAAACATAAAACATTGAATACTGATGT